>NC_092805.1:155133616-155441142 GCF_040954645.1 Diabrotica undecimpunctata
AACAATATTGTAGATATATTTGTAGCATATCGTGTTTCTTTCTGAAGTTTAATATCTGTGTTGGATCTCCGCTTTCTGTGGATCAATAATTGTTTATGTTTGCGTTGTGGTGCGATTTATAAGGCAGATGGGCTGTAATTTAAATATATACCGCTTTCTTAATGGTTACGTGCAATGAGACTCTGCTTAATTATTTCGGTAATTTCGAGGAAGAAAGAATGTTGTTTTACAAAGTTGATGATTTGTAGGTAATAATTGCTAACCTGAGAATGATAAACGAAACTACCTTTAATATTTGGAACATCCAAACTTACTTAATTTAATTGATAAACATTCTTCGGGGTTGTTTCCAATTAACGTTACCCTTGACGATCAATTTTTGTTTTTAGGACTTCTGTTCTTTTCGCAATGTGTATGTAGAAGCTTGGTTTGATTTATTGTTGTTAAAAGTCTTAGGTCAACTTTAGTCACTTTAGCCCTAGATAAAGCCTTAGATAAAGATGCAGGCAATATAATCAACCAAAATAATATCAACAACCTCAGATGCACAAACGACACGGTACTCATTACATCCAATAAAAAAGAGTTGCAACGACATATAAACCGCAGGATTGAAACATATGTTGAATATGGGCTAAAGCATAATATTTCTTAAGACAAAACTTATGGCTTCAGCAAAACAGAGTAACAACGAATGAACATCAGAGCGTATGGAATAGATTTAGAAAGAATATTTGGGTGCCTATGTTACCAATAAATGGAATATAAACACAGAAATAAAAATATGCATAAAAAAAGCCAGAGCCTGCGTTCTATAAACTACACAAAATTCTCATTGATGGAAATATTATATTAAACCTTAAAATTAGTTGCTACAGCAAGAATATTGAAAAAACTTGGGGCTTTTGAGACGTGCATTTAGTGACGAATATTACACATAAGTTGGGTTGATCTAAGAACAAAGAACAAATGAAGTAGTTTTACACCGAATGAAAAAGAGCATAAAAAGAATCAAAACAATAAAAATTCGAAAGTTTCAATATTTTGGCCATGTGAGGAAACATCCAAAGAGGTATAACCTTCTACACCTCAGAATATAGGGCAAGATCGATGGAAGAAGAGTTCCTGGGCAAAGAAGAACATCCTTTCTCCGAAATCTGCGAGAGTGATATCAAGAGATATCCGCTAATCGGTTTCGAGTTGACGTAACCAACGATATTATTGTTAATAAACGTTCAATAATCGCACAAGATACTAAAAGAAGAAAGAAACATTTTTCTCAAGAAGTACATCTTGATGACATATAGTTTTCTTCAGTTGGCGACCTTTAACGTTAATGAATATAAAAAAGAGAAAACTTGAATACTTAGGCAACCTGATGAGAGGACAAAAGTACACATTTTTACAAAATACAATGCAAGGAAATATCCAAGGATGCAGAAATCCAGGCCGTAGAAGAATGTCCTGGATGAGAAATTTAAGTGAGTGGTTTGGCTGTCCCACTAACGAATTATTCAAAACAGCAGTAAATCAAATTAGAATCGCCCTAATGATATCCAATCTCCGATAGGAGAGGCACTCAAAGAAGAAGAAGAACGTTCATGTTACAGACTATCAGCTGCATAGAGAGTCTCAGTTTTTAGGAATCCACAATAACAAATATTAATGTTTTGTTTAATAGTTTCAATTTAAATTAAGTATATGCGTTAGATTTGTAGTTGTGCTACATGTTATTGCCAAGTATCTACTAAAAATAACTCTATGAACTCTCTTATAGGTAAGCAGTTCTTCACTATTGCATTCAAACCATCTCCTGAGGTTCTTAACCCACAATATTCTTAATCTCCCCATATATCGTTTACCTCGAATTTTGATTTTTGTTATGAGTTATATTAATGAGTATTTTTGCTCTTTTTATTTATGTCCATATAATTAATATACATTTTTTAATGCATATCTATTATTTATTCACGGATATTTTTTTTCTACCTTTTATGTTAACGCTACATACAGAAGGATTGTTTTATATTTGAACGAAATATTTTTAAGTTTGTGCTATAGTCAAACAGGCATTATTACAGGCCGTTATTTCATTATTTATTTAGGATTGAATTATTTTATTAGAAATTTATTCCATAGTGATGTGTCTGTAGGTCTAAGTTCATACTTCGTCTGGTTTAATTATTGTATTAACTGTAGTATTAAACTACAATTGATTGTAATGAGAATAACATTTTAATTTGGCGCTTTGTGACAACCGATTTAACGGTCAAATAAATTAAGAAAATTAAGAAGTTATGTTAATACTCTAGTCGTCAGAGGAAAGAATGCCACCGAACCTCTAAAAATCCTACTAACAAGATGAATTTTAATGAAAATATCAATTTTAGAACCCCAAACATATGAAAATAAGTTGTAAGTAAGTACTACTCCTACAGCTTGCTTTTGCCCAAAACTCTTTTTCGTAGGTGGAGAATCGATTTATCATTTACCAAGAATCTCTACACCCTAGAAAAAATCGTTTCAAATAAAAAATGTAACTGAAAGAATTTTTAACAAAAATATTTATTACTTTTTGTGTATAATGAACCATTTTCTTAGAGACAAAAAGATGATGAATTTCTTAAAGATGTCTTGATGATGTTCTTACAGATGAACAGTGCAGCTTTCATATGAAATTTTTGTATTTTTTGCAAATGACGTCCATTTTTATAAAGGTTTTACATAGATAAACGTTGAAGCATGTTTAAAATTTCTTTAAATTATTCCCCTTCGAAAATTACTTTCACGCCACCTATGTCTATATATTTTGCTAGGAAACTTAAACATAACCTAAAAGCAACGAGCTTTGTCGTGCCTTTTTTTAACAACGAAGTAGTTCGCCAAATAATCCCTGCTTTTTTTATCTTTCATTTTTTAAATAGAAACCCTTCCTCTTAACAAAGAAATTAGTTTTTATATTTAAAATCTGACAACGGTCTTAAAATTGACAAATTCAGTTCTGCTTATTCGTATGATTTTTAGTTGTCAAATCTCTGACGACTGGACTATAACCTGTCAATTTTTATCATTTGACCAAATTGATTGAAAGAAAGCGCCAATTGATAAACATTTACAAATGAACATAACTTCTTAATAATTTATAAATTGTTTGGAAAACGATTACCGAATTGGAAATCGAAACGTCAAAGAAATGTAAAATATAATTCTTATTATAAACAACCTTAGTTTAATTTTAATCCTATATAAATTCAATATTTAAACCAGGAGAAGTAAGAAATTCACAGAATGAGAAAGGTATCTACCAAGACATCACGATGGAATTCATGTCTAATAAAATATTTCCATCCCAAAATAAATAAAGATGTATACAACGACGCCGCACAGCGGGATGACTTGACCAAAAAGTAACCAAAAGTCTAAATACACAACAATTTTGACATAAAAGTGTGCTGTAATGTTTTCGAATTTGCTGATTATGAATTTGATATTAAAATTTAATAATTCAAAATAGCCGATTTAATAAGACGAACAAAATTTCAAATATTTTGGATTATTTGGACATAAATATCTACTGTAAAGTTTTGACCTCGCTTATTGCGAATCTGATGACAAAATGGCGAATCTAATATGGCAGATCAAATTTTGTAAAATTTATTTATCAAGCTGTTTGCTTCGCAAGTTTTAGGAAGCACAGTGGTAAAAATTTGAATTCGGTTTCGCCAGGTAGAAATCGTTTGATTTCTCTTTTTGTTAAAATTTGAATTATTTAAACATTAATCAAATCCTTGTGGGTTTTCGATCTCGGTTCATTCGGTTGAATGCTAATTTTATTTTCTTCTTGTGTTTGATTTAGCAGCCATGTTTCGCTTGCATAGATGACTATTTGGTCTTAAAACTGTTTTGTATATAATACCTATGTATCTTTGGCTTGTCTCGATACATTTTTAGATGTAATGATTTTGTGTAAAACTCCTACCTTAACATTTCCGTTTTGTATTCTTGCAGCCAGCTCACAGTCATCTTTTCAGCTCACGTTTTTATTAGTTCCCAGGTAAGTGAAATTCTACACTTGTTTTCATTCTAGGTCGTTATCTGCATTCTCGTTGATTTTGAAGATTACCGGACCTCTTAATCCTGTTTGTGGTACTGTAAATTTCATTTACTTTGATTTCTTTTTATTAGGGAACAAGTTGAGTTTTTCTGCTGAGGTTTGTAATATACTGCATACCTCTCTCAATACATCAGAATCGCAACATCATTCGCATAAGCCAATATCTGATAGCGTTCGTTATTGAAGTCTCTGTTCTGTTTAAATTGCTATCTCTAGCACCCATTCTAGACACACATTAAACAGAGAGTTTAGACAGAGGGTCTCCTTGCTTTAAACCTTGTTGGATTTCGAAACTATTTCATAGTTATCCGTTGTATTTGATCTTTATGCTTACATTACTGACTGTCATTTTAACTAGTTTAATTAATTTGCTTGGTATTTTTAAATATTTTATTAAATTCAGTAATTTGTGTCAATACCAAATAATTCTGATATTAATAAAAGTGAAGTTTTTGCGGTACGAAGCACAAGTTTCGTCTCGCGTCCCGTAACGCAAAAATCGCTGTCCCTTCCCACGTCCCGACCCAACCAGCGGGACAAAATGGGGGACAGGATGTCCCGCGTGCAACCCTACTTACGATAAGAGCTATGGTCAAATCTATAAAGTACCACTACTAAAGTGAAATATACATTTTTTTCTTTTTTAAAAACATTTAAGATTTATAAAAAAGAGAGTAAAAAGAGTATACTTATACTCCGCCCAGGCATGATTAAATATTGTATTATCTATTCACTGTTGCACCACAATGCATCAAAATGTGCATACACGTCAGAGGTCAACATTTGCGATAATAATTGATGATTCATTCCAATTTCTGGATTAATTTATTTAAAGTGTTCTTCGCAATCATAATTAACGTGAATCTCACCAACTGTGTTTTATATGATAGAAATAATACTGAAACAATCGTATCGCCCATAAATAACGGTTTTTGTTTTATTTGTGACAAAATACCAATTCCGAGTAGAAATATAAATATTATGTAGATAAACTGATAACGTATCATTCGAGTCTATTATTCTACAAGTGCTCACGACAATTGAGTGTGGTTAACCATATTTAGTTTCTAGGTTTTTTGTGTAAATAAACTGAAACATGGGTAAGTGTTTTTATTACTTGGCGTAACAAAATATATTGTATTTTATTTTGCTAGAATATATACTGTAATTATAATCGTGCTTTATAAGTAACCTTTATGGTCTTGTTTTATAAATATACACATACATACAGAGTGGAACAAAGTCCATAGCTAAATGGAATAAATTTCATAATAACTTAATGGAGGCGTGTTAAAAAAAACTGCTTTTCATGTAGGGTGTGTCATGTAACAGTGGCCAATACCACCTCTCTTATTTTAAAAGCAACTCCCTACATATTATTCAATTTTGGATTCTTCCTAATATTCTAGACATATCTCATGTACAATGTCTGACTAGCCTAGAAGCCAGGGGGTACTTTTCTGCCCTCTCTATACCTTCACAAAATTGCTTTATCTCTAGTAATAAAAAATAATCTTTGATAATCTGCCTAATGAATGTTATAGATCAACTCCAAACGAATATTGTAAGCTTTGGTAAATGTCTCTGCCTTTTAATAACGCGCTCTGTCAGTCAGCTCACGGCGAATAAAATCAATACATACTTAAAATCCATGTAGATTCATAGATGAATATTCTCTGAATCTATATTATAGGAGTTTACAGTTAAAATTGTCGTTCAACAGTGGTAAATTAATTTGTTCATAAGAGTATTGAAGTAGGTTTAATGGAAGTTATAGAACAATATTATTCAAAATGAACATTTTAGTCACACCACATCCGTTGCAAGGTGACCATGCTTATCAGAGCGCCTTATTTACGTTAGAGTTTCAGAGTTCCATATCTTTGTCAAAGATTAACATACGAATATTTACCGAAGCTTAAAATATTTTTTACATGTTTACAGGTTAATTTTGTTCAAATCTCCTTTAAGCAGATTAATTCATAACTTTTTAGTAAAATTTTTAATGTTTAATTATTGTTATATCCTTTTTACTAATAATGATAAAGTAATTTTGCAAAGTTTTTTTAAAGCTGAAACAATTTGCTTCAAAATGAGGGGTTTTTGAAAGTTAATCTCACGTATGAAAGCTGAAATATATTTGTAAAAGCCTCATCGAATGAATACTTTGCAATTGTTTTTTACGAAATTTGATATAACTACGGTTCTAACAATCAGATCTAAGTTTACCAGACGCCATTTTGTTAATTTTTTTAAATTTTGGTTTTTCATTTGGGTTAAATTAAATACCTCTAATAGTTTAGGAGAGATATAATTATTTAAACAAATAAATGGTTAGTAACAAATTGTCTGACAGGTTTTCAGCCTGGTATCCTCGAAAAATTGAATTTACTCACCAATAAACAAAAGTCAATACTCAATCCCCTGGCTCCTAGACTATACCTATCTTTAACTGTTTGAAATAGTGTTTTTAGATTTATTGGAAACTTTGCTACAATACATACAAAGCTTATTTCACAATAAAGTCTTGATAGTGAGAAAGTAAGCAAAAACTATTTCAGCGTTCTTTTTTACTGATATGAAATTAAACAAATATTTTTTATAATAGTATTGTTTACTTTTGTTTAAAAAGCCTGACACTAGCAAGTTGTTTTTTGTCTTCATGATAGAATTTTTAATTGTATAATCGTTTGAACTTCGTTAATTGCATATCAGAATAACGGTTTATTTATCATATGTTCCAACAATAATCTGATCATATTCGGTAATTTGTTTTTTTAGGATCATGAAACTTAGACCGCCTTTAACCATCCCATTTACAAGTAGATCGAATGTTGTGTTTGTTTCAGATTTTTAATTCCATCTAGTCCATGCTTTTTTATAAAATGTTTTTTCTATACGCACGGTCGGCGTTGAAAATTTGCACGGGAGTGAATCTATGAAACCATTACATATGTAAGATAATGAGTAAGAGATGGACATAAGATATATTTTCTCTGTCTTCCTCTCTCGAGAATAAAAATGTTCATTTTGCATATATATTTAATATTAAAAATATATTATATTATATATATAATATGATATATATTAATATTATTATTTATGTGATATGTTTTGTATTATTTATTAAATGTTCATCATTATTTTAGGCTTTTGTATTTCAAAATAATCACTGTATGACAGACATCTGTCAATTTTGAAATCCGTTATTATCATGTCTAATTGGCAAATCTTTTACGTGTTTGGTTCATACGCTGGTGTACGTGAGTTCGAATCCCAATGTGAATTTCTTTTTTTATTTTTGAAATATTTAAAAACCTCACGTTAATGTTATTAAATATATGTAATATACGCAAAAATGCTAAATTTTAAAATGAAAATTTACAACATAATCCGAGTTGTTGGTTTTTTATTTTTATCTTCGTAAAGTAAGTTATGTATATTGGCAGTTTTAAATACTAATGAATATTGCATTTTAAATTGTATTGTATTATTATATTGAATTATGTTGCAGTGTATTTTATTCTAATTTTTATATTAATAACGAAATAAACAATGAATTTTACTGCAGAGTATGTGTAAAAAAATTTTTTTGCATTCAACTCCTTTTATACATATATGAAAATAAAAATATATATTTTCATTAAAATATTGATACAATCCTTCATTTACTATACTCCTATTACAGGTCAAATGTTTATATACAGCAAACGATGCACCATATACCTATATACCTAATTCTTTTTCTCTTTCTGCTCTCTCTTACCTATAGCATTAAATATGTAATGATTGTGCAGATTGACTCCCATATAAATTTGTAACGGCGAACGCGTGTATAGAAGTATAACTTCTACCGGCAGTCCCACTGGACTGCCACACCCGTTTTTTTTGGTCCCTGCTCTCTCGTTCATAACGACAAGAACAAAACTTGGTATATTTTTGCTGGATACCTTTTAGATCACCGCATATTCCAAAATTATTCTTGATATGGACATCCGATTGCAAAATTTTCGTAAGGTAATACGTCTATTTAAAAGAAAATATAAAGACAAAGCAAGAATGGGAAGCAACAAAAAACAAATTAACTCAGGTTAAAAACAAAGTAGAAATAATTGAAAAACAGATAAAAAGATTAGCCCATAAACGTTTTATACAAGTGGAGGCGATAATAGAAATTTTGGAGTGGGTTTTCTGGTATATGAAGACGAGGAGCAAGTAAAACGATTCGTAGCAAAATCTGACAGAATGTGTGTAATTAGAATTAAAGAAAAAAGAGAACAGATGACAATTGTTTATGTTTACTTTACTTTATAATTGGTATTAGTATTATAAGGATGTTTTTTTTTATTTTTGATTTTTGGGCATAATAGGAGCTCGCTCCTCTGCCCTTATTTGTCATATAATAATAATAATAATAATAATGATATCGCTGATAAATATACATGCTCCAATAGAAGAAAAAAGAGAAGAAGTGAAAGATGAATTTTGTGAAGAATTAGAGTCATTATCTGAAGAAATGCCCATGCCAATGCAAAGGTCGGAAGAGAAGATATATATAAAAACATAACAGGGGGTAAAAGTAAACATTTGAATACAAGTGATAATCGCCAAAGATTGATTATATTCGCAATTGAAAACAGAATGAAAATAATGAGTACGCATTTTGTTTGGACTTCAAATTATCCGCCAATTAGCGCAAAATTGTCTGAACAGCAACATTGTAAAAGTGAGAATAAATTGTTCCTTCAAGTTGACAAACACGTTTTTCATTCTGTCAAAGTTTTAATTAATTTATTCCATGCGTCATTACATTATTTACGCCATACTAATTTTAAAAACGATTAGAAATATATATAGAGAAGAACCTAGGAGAATACCAGGAAGGATATCGGAAAGGAAGATCAAAAACCGATCAAATTTTTATGCTAAAACAAATCCTGATCAATTGCCATGAATACAACATTTCAGCACAAGTAATTTTCATCGATTACAAAGCCGCCTACGATACAATAAACAGAAACAAATTAATACAAACGCTAAAAGAATTTCAAGTGCCAGAAAAAATAATAAGATTGGTAAAAATGACAATTAGACAAACCATTTGTGCTGTGAAATGCAACAGTACAGTTTCAAAAGAATTCGAAGTGAAAAAAGGTGTTCGCCAAGGAGACCCGTTGTCTACATTGTTATTCAATATAGTTCTAGAAAAAAGAACTATCAAATATAGCAAAATTGAGCAAATAGACTGATTCGGGAAAGCTCTAAAATGGGACTGAAAGTTAATATTAATAAATCGAAGTACATGGAGATCTCGAGCAAAAAAGGAATAAGCACCAGGGGATCCTTTAAATTGCAGATAAAGGATGGATTAGTTGTAGAATTCGTGAGGGTGGATAAATATATGTACTTAGGTACTCTTATTGATCAGACATGTAAGGAAGAAACTGAAATCAACCTGAGACTGACCAAGAGCAACAGGTGTGCTGGAGTCATGAGCAAAATAATTAAGGCCAAAGACATATCTCGTAATACAAAAATAAGAGTATACAAAACTATAATTAGACCCACAAAGCTATAGGCTATCGAGACATGAACTCTAAACAAAACCATACAGAACACATTGGAAGCATGGGAAAGCAAGATAATTCGCATAGGTGGAAAAGTAGTATAGGGAGAATGAAAAGACGAACTGATGCAGAAGTGTACCATTTGTATGCTACCCTACAATAACAAAAGTGGTGAAAAAACGTAGACTAGAATGGCTCGGCATGAGAGGTGAAAAATACGAACTACTAAGGAATATAATGCAGGGAAAAATCGAAGGCAGAAGAAGCGTAGGAAGACGTAAAATCTCGTGGCTACGCAATCTTCGTGAATGGTTTGGATGCAGTTCAATTGAACTATTCAGGCGCGTAACCAACAAAATTATAATTGCCAGAATGATTTCCAATCTCCGATAGGAGCGGAACTTGAAGAAGAAGCACATGACCAATGGGTCGGACATCTAGAAAGAATGCAAGGTAATAGACTAGTCAAGAATATTGCTTGGAGAGTACCTGAGGGCAAAAAAAAGAGAAGAAGACCAAGAAAGAAATGGAGAGATGTAGTGATGGAATATGTCAGAGAGATTTGAATCAGAGATTGGAAACTGATAGCTAAGAACAGAAAACGATGAAAATTATCCATCCAACAATGGGCCTAAAATGCTGTTAACGCTGTAGTGTACTAACATACAATACGTCCCTTTAATATGAGGTTTATATGAAGTAGGAATCGATGGTTTCTGATTTTCAGTATGCTTTTAAATTAAGTTTAGTAAGAGGAATGTATAAACAACCTTCAGTCTTTACATTGTGGTAGACTAACTCCCTGAATATAAAATCAGTATAAGTACAATACGGTAAATTATCCTCCTTTTGCCGCAACTAAACGTTGGATTTCCTAATCTCGTCTACGATACAGAGAATTTCTATTTAACAAATCTTACAAAGTCTAGTTTCAGCAAAATTAGAGTAAACAATTTCGGACATAATGTATATCTTTCTCCTCGCAGGTTTTTTGTTGCAGTTGAGTATGGGTTCCTCATACTGAATTTGTCACTGTAAAAGCAAATTAGGAAATTTCCTCTTAAACGCCTTCTTGATCTTGCGTCTTATTCCAGCAATTTTTGTATTGTAAATCTAACATTTGATAGAGTGGTCCCTGGGTTCTCTTAATATCTTAATAGAGTAGTCTTCGAGTTTTTTTCTATCCCTATGAAATCGAAAATGGCGTATATCACGACTTTCCCTAAAGCCAACCACTAAGAAATGTTGTACAAGATACACAGAAAATATGAGAGGTCCAAAATTTGTCCTGTCGTGTTTAAAATAATAGAGATATTTATATTTCTATTTTGTTATATTGAAGATATATCACGACATACATACCAAAAAATGTTTGGATGTGAAGACGACTGGTTGACCATCAACAATATATACACCTCTTCCCTCTTAACTGCAGTAGTTTATGCAAAGAGAGTAGTTGATGCAACATTATTAAGTTTTCCAAGAATTTTAACATTCCTGATGCATCTAACAAAGATTTAAATACAAACAATATGTACATATATGTTTTTTTTTTTTCACTCGACAAATGGTTTGTAACTAAATTGAAGTAGCTTACATAAAAACAAAGTAGCTCATACGATATTTTTCACATTTTGTCGTAAAATTACAAAAAAACTTGGTAACTTTTCATGTTATATTCTGCTTACAATAATGTTTCCTAAGACAGATATGTATCTTTTTAGCTTATTACGGATATAAACAAGAATATCCACCAAATAATTGCGAACAATGCCAGAGGAATGTTACCCACTATCCGTCACAACCTACCACTTGCCCACACCATTCCCATCATTTACCACCAACAGGTCAACCTTCTTACGCACCTCCTCCTCCATATAATCCCTATTATAATGGAAACCCACCACCAGCCTATCCACAACCCCCAACGTATCCGCAACCCCCAACAAATTCAAATTGGCCACGACCGGCCCACCATGGACCATCTAATTTAAGTAAGTCAAATTTATATAACCTGGTTAGCAGTAACAAGATTTATTTTCTTTATCCTTATTTAAATATTTAGGTTATGCAAAATGGGTGGACTGCCATCTTCACAGCAGAATGCCTGAGGCTGCAGTTAGGGGTGGTACCGATATAGATGGGCAACCAATTTATGTTGGTAGGTCCTTTCATGAAGGTGATTGGTTGCCGGCCAAAGTTATTCCAGGACGACATTGCTGTTATGTTTCCTATGATGGAAGGGAATACGCTAAGACTACTTTTCAGGTAACCATATTAATTAATATCCCATATAAAGTGCAAAGCTCCTAGTAGTGAAATAAGGATAACAATACATTGGCTTATGGAGCAGTATATATAGTAGTGATTCTAGCTGTAAAAACAATTTACGGGCTATAAGCTAAATCGGAACTTTCGTTGTATTAATAGTGTTGGCCAAATATCAGTCGATACGATCCTGGTAGAAAAAGGTATTCAGGCATCTGGTAATGTCTAAAAATCTGTTAAGGCTATAACAATGAAAAGAACTTTTTTAGCATAATAGTACTTTCTATTATGCTGCTGTTGTACCAATGTACCACCTTTTTATAGGTGGTACATTCTAGTACCAACACACGTCAATCAATCAATTAATCAGTTTATTATAACATTCTACGGCGTGTTGTGATTTTTAGTCTCCATTTATCTCGGTCGTTTCAAAGGTTTTCTTTAACTCTCCTCTTCATTAAGTCTTTATCGATTCCTTCTCTCCAACTTAATCTCGGTCTATCTTGTTTTCTTCTTCCATGCGGTGTCCAGTTCAATACTTTCTTTTATATTCTGTAGTCATCCATTTTTAGGACGTGTCCATATCATCTTAGTTGATTTATTATGATGTCCTCTGTTATATTGTGCTTAACACGCATAATTTCTCGTATTCTTTCGTTTCGTACTCTGTCTAATCTTGATTTTTGAGCTACTCTTCTGCAGAAGTCCGTTTCTGTTGCGTCTAATGCTTCTAAGTTTTTTCCTTTCAGTGGCCATACCTCACTTCCATATGTAGATTAGATTAGATAAGATTAAGAGAGTTGGCCTTTCGGCCAATTCCACTGCGACCTCTTCAGATCTATTAAAGTCCTCTAGTCCTAAATAACATTCTCTAGCCTGACCCTTTTTATAAAGTCTAGTAGCTTCGAAACTGTACCTGAAAGGTACGTGTAGCTATTTGCCGGTGGATTTTCTTCTCCTAATGCAAAGAACCGCACATTTGCCAGACTGTCACACTGACATAAAACGTGCTCTGTTGTTTCTTCTTCTAGGCTACAGAATCTGCACAGGTCATCTGATAATCCCATCACCTTCAAGTGCCTATTCAGCTTAGAGTGCCCTGTTAGAAGACTTACTATGGCTTTGACTGTTTTTCTGTCTTTGCTTATTGGGTTTGCCGTAAATTTTGGCAAATGTTCTGTAATGAACTGTTTCGCCTGTCTTTGTCCTGGTGAATTCCTCCACCATTCCAGAGGTTTGTGAGCTACCCACTTCCTTGTAGCCGTTCTTGCTACTGACTTTGTAACTGTAACGCCGCAGAAGGGTTTCGGTCCAATGAATGGCATTGATGAGCCTTGTTTGGCCATTTCATCTACTTTTTCATTGCCCTTATGACTTTCTGACATAGTAGCTTTCTGTGTAGTTTTCAGAATGTGAGTATTCCACGTAAGCCTATGATCAAAATATATCCCAAGGTATTTTGTTTCTTTGGCAAATGAAATCTCTGTGCTTCCCAGCACCGGTGGTTTTAGGCCTTGTAGTGCTGTTTTTTTGGTGAAGTTGACGATTTGTGTTTTCTGAGCATTGACTATCAGTCTCTCTTATTTACACCAGTCGTCAACTATATTTAGGGCTGCTTGCATTCTCTCAGACACCATCTGAGAAAACCTGCCCCGACAACGATTGCTATATCGTCAGCATATTCTAGACAATAAAAGCCTTCTGTGGACAGATTTCTGAGGAGATCATCTACCAAGGTTGCCCAAAGTAGAGGGGACAGAACTCCTCCAGAGTGGACATTACTGTCTTATTCTCCAGAGGTGCCCTTATCCATCTGCATATTACCGCAGGTGCGCCTCGTGTACTCATAGCTAATATCAAAGAGCTGGTGGTAACATTATTAAAAGCCCCTTTCTTATCTAAAAAGCTATTGCTATCTCTTTATCTTCCATTGACTTTAAGATAAGCCTATTTAGATCATCCAACGCAGAGTCCGTAGATTTACCAGGTTGGTATGCATATTGACGATTGCTTAGAGGATTATCTTTTAGCACTTCGTCTCTGATGTACCTATTAAGAAGCCTTTCCAGCGTTCCATATGTAACAATGCTTTTTATAATGCTGTTATATATTTTGTGCTCCTTTTTTCGATTAGCTGGGTAACAGTAAACAGATGATCAATAGTTGATCTACCAACACAGGTACAGGTAAGAAAAAATAAGTTACCGGAATCTTAACCTCACCAAGCCTTACCAGTAAGAATATAAAGTAAGTAGAAGCGCTCAAACGAAGCAGCATAAACATAAGATCAAGAGACGAAGTGGATAGGACAAAAAAGGAAAAACCATTAACTCTATTTACATAGAAACCATATACACTTTATCGAGAAAAAGAGGATCACATTAGGGCCGAATGATATCATTTTAAGTTTGGATAAAGTGTCACTGTTTACTGTGGTGCCAATTGGTAAGGCATTGGAGTGCATTAGTCTGTTGTTTTCAGAAGACTTGCGTAAAAACAATGGATTAAAAATTTTGTTTTACTTTTTAATTGTAGCAAAATGTTTTAAAGGCTTTTTAATACATGTATAATTAATGACCAAAATATTTGTAACATCGTATATGCCGTATCTAATTTTTTAACCTTTTTACTTTCAGGTTTTATCACATACCTCTGCACATTGGGTTCCAGGATTTGGCGGACAGGTGCCACATAACGCGATTGAAGGTGGTAGAACTGCCAATGGCGAAAAGCTTTATATCGGAAGAGTTATGCATCAATATTCCCAAACTGTGGGCAAGGTTTGTATATAGTGATTAATAATTTCTAGTACATTTAGTAGTACCAAAACTATTAAAATGCGATAGAGAACTATTAATATCAGTACGACCTACTATTATTTAATGAAACCCTAGTTACCCAAAACTGTTAATTAATTAAACATCACATTACCATCATGAACATTATTATCATATATATGAGACCACCGTAATCGGGATATACAATGGGCAAGGAATAATTAATAAATCAGCTGATCATTTAATTGCCAGTTTAATATTTTGTTTTCAGGACATTTCAAGAACAACTATTCTAACAATATCAGCAAATATTGAGGGCGTATCTAGACATAAGAAAATTTTACTATCAGACATATAAGGTAATGACAAATGTGGGATAATCCTAGTGCAGGAAACACATAGAGGGCTGAATTCCCGCAAAGCTAGGTGATTCGGTATGAGGCTACTCCCTAGAAGACCATATGATAAATATGGAAGTGCTATCTTTGCCCGGCCGGCGTTGAACATATCATCGTCTGCTATCAATGATTTTTACAATACAGAAATTACTAATATTTGTATCAAGCTCCTGTGTGCTTATGTATACAATTTTTCTTAATAATGATGAAACACAGAGCTTGATAACAATGGTAGATAATTGAAGATGAGGGTGACCATGGCCAACTAACTCATACACGAAGGCACACTTCCCTCCCCTTTTAACAGTGCAAGATGGAAGAAAAGATATAATGCACACAATATTTTTGTATCCAGCATAATAACAGCTTAGTGTAAAAAGAATATCGAGGATGCAATTTCCCGACCTAACACAAACGAGTCATTTGTATTATGAGTATTTGTATTATTTTTAAAAAACAAAATAAAATTAAATTTCATATCAAATTTATCATCATTGTAAAAACTGTTTCTAGACGATTCCGCGAGGATGTTGGACTCACTATGTTCAAGAACTAACTCCAGATCTTGTTTCATTGCTCAACTGGTACCAAAAGCCATATGATGAGTATCCTTTCAGTGACGATACTCACTGAATTGGAGAAATATTATTTGCAGCCATCTCAGACAAACGATGATCTAAATAATGCAATATCATGGAAAATATGAGCATGACACAGAATAGTAGACCCGTCTGGAAACTGCTGCAAAATCTTAACCAAAGGGCAAAAATATGTTATGATATTTCTCAAATAACTGCTTTGGCTTTGGACATTGACGATCCCTGTCCAAAGCAAATTAAGAAGTTTGGACCTAAAAGAGCTCCTTTAGATGATAAACAGCTGTCTTCAAACTATGCAGATACCCAAAGTCTGGAGACAGGATAAAGTCGTTGCCTTGCTTAAATCTGGCAAAGATATTAACGAGCCTTAAAACTATCGGCTATTATTTTTGCTCTGCCAACTATATATAATACTTAAGCTCAGTATCCTTAATATAATTTCAAGCAGAATTGACGAAAACCTCATAAAATAACAAGTGGCTGTAATCCGAAAGATCATGTACATCACAAATACTAAAACTTACTTAACACAACGAAAACGGGTACGAAAGATACCAGGTATCTGGGGTGGTATTTGTAGATCTCACTGCCGCTTACAACAGCGCATAAATCACAAAATATTTTTCCAACAAATACCTATATATGACATCACATTAGACATTACACTTTCACTGAAAAAAAAAAAGATTTTTCGTATCTCTCAGTGCTAAGAATAGTAGATGAAGAAGACAAAAAACGGTCTCGCTTAGGGCAGCGTAATGGCACCTATACTATATAACATTTTCACAAACGATCAACCCACACCTGCAGATACTAATAATTTCAGAAATGATATTTTCCGCAAGCTTGTAAACGAAAAATGGGGCGCACACCTTTCCACCCTTAGAACGTCGACTTACAGAAAGGTACAAAATTCAGTAAAAAAGTTATCACAACATAGAATATGCTGACGATACTATACTACTCGCTGACAACAAACAAAATCTGTAAAAACAACATTAGGAATGCTAAGATTTCCTACTTGGCGAAATTTAATTCAAATTTTTACCACTGTGCTTTCTTAAACTTGCAAAGCAGACGGATTGATGAATTAGTCGACCAGGGAATCTACAATTTGTATTCCACATGTCGTTCATCACGGCAAAAATTCTTAGTGAATTTAGTTTCTAGTAAACGAAACCAAGTAATAGCTTAATAATTTAATAATAATAATAACTGATAATACCTAATAAGGTTGAAATACTTATAAACGGATGGCAGATTCCCTGCATTGAAATTAAATCTGAAACCTTTCTGTAAGATTTGTAAACTTAGATAGATATAATCGTGCCAGAACTAGAAACATCTGATGTGTGAGTCAATGAAAAGAAACTTAATCATTTCTAAAAATAATTCTGCTATCTAATAAATATATCCATTAGCAGCTATTTCGTTGAGTAGGTGAAAAAATTCATATGTTTTGGTAGAAATATAGATACCTTGAAGAAAAAAAAAAGCAGAACAGAACAGGCTGAGAGGTCTTTCCTAAGAATGCGATCGTTCTTTATTGAAAATTATCTTAAACCCACGCTTAGATAACCCATGGTGAAATGTTGTGTATGTATCATACTTCTATGGAAGCATAAAAATGAGTACAGTGCGAAGATTGGGTAGTTTTAAAATGTGGCTATTTAGTTGCATGCTGAAAATGTCATTAGAGGACCATGTCAGAAATGAAGAAGTTCTAAGGCAAATGATACATTGTGTCAATCGTCCAAACAGTTGTAAATGTATTGCGACTTTCTTATACTTAGCGGCTTAACTTATAAGCGTAAAGTATCAACAATTATTTAAATATAAAATAAATTTTGCTTATTATAATCCTGTGATTATATAGTCAATTTTACGATGATAAAATTTTTATGAAAATATTCGTGACATACATATTATTATATTATTATCTAAACAGATAAACTTGTAAAAAAATTAATGATAAATAGATCATTTTAATTTTATCATGTCACTAAAGATTTATTTTTAATTTATATTAATTAGCCATTACTTGAGATTATTTTCATTGAATTTTTTACGTTTTTAGATACATCCGAGTCACAGAAATTGTTATATACCATTCGACGGAAGAGAAATAGCATATGCCGCTTACGATGTATTAGTTTCTAGAAACTAGTGCTTATCTGTTTACAAAGACTTTAGACCTATTTTATTACATTGTATACAAAAATTGCTACAAAATATTAGAAAATAAAATAATACAAGTTATTCCAATAGAATATTTCGTGAGTTAGTTATATTTGATGCTTTGTATAAATAAATTATCTGACATATTTAATTTTTTTCTTATTGCTTTTTAACTTAAATTGGTTCTGTTACAATTTATATCACTTCTTTTGTGGAAGGAGTAAAATAGGAAGAATAGACAATGATTGTTTATTATCCGTCTATTAAGCAAGTCGGCGAAGAGGATCAATATTTGTATGACCGAAGATAGAACCTTAGATCTACATAATTCCTTTCGAAAAGGGAATATTGATGATAACTATAATGTGGTAAGGCAAAAGCTGAGATGTTCGCTTTTATATTTATATTTTTTCATGATAAAACAAGTGTAAAGGATCTCTCAATGGACTCTCTCCTTTCTGCTCAAAAATGAAAAGTGTTTTTGAAGTAATTTTTTAATCGATATCAAGAAATCAAGAATATTGTAATTTTGGTTTGACTCACAATGGATAGTTGTGGGGCACACCAGCTATAGAATATGTCTTGACATAAGCTTATTTAAAGCCAAATCTTATTATATCTAAAACAAAGTTTCTGTTAATGACCATCAACCATCCTTTGGTCCATATTCGGTTTTTTGACGATTCGAATTAACATATTTTACATTTTTAATCCAAAAATTATTAAAGAAGGAAAGAGAGTTTCCGATTTTATATCTCCTTCAGACAACTCGCGAAACATCTTTAAATCCCCCAGAAAAAAATCAATCAGCCAAAACCAAAATCAAACGTCGATGTTTGTGAGGGAGAAACACAGTTCAAAACTTTGCAATAATTCATGGCAGCAGACCTACAATGTCAGCTGTTTACAACGCTGTTAAGCATGATATTAATATCCAAGGAAAATTATCGTCGTTCAGAAAAGTGGTGCAGAAATTACGTTTTAAATGGCAAATATCCAAGGACAACAGGAAAATACTAAAAAATAGACATTCGAGCCAAAAGAACAGAATATCTAAGAAAAATAAGAAAATGTGGAGCAGAGAGTATATGATATTATGTATACTGATAAAACGTATCACCACAGCAGTCATACAACGTCTAAATCAAACAATGATGCTTCAAACAATAAACAACTATTTAAAGACAATTATTGTACATGCAGGAGGAGAAAAGGTATTTTCCAAATGGCCTCCTAATCTTCAAATCTGGTTAGCGTACTGAAGAAGATCACAACGATATGAACCACGACAACTTTACAAAATAGTTTCAAGAAAAGTTAATTCCCAGCTTGCAGGAGAAAACCTTGCTAGTATTGAACAACTCATCGCACCACAATGTATAACAATGTATAATAAATAAGTAAAGATAGATCAAGATAAGATATATTAGAAAAGATACAGAAATAAACAAAAAAATTGATGTGTAAAATTACCAAAGATAAGATAAGATAGAAAAAGGCGCCACTTAACTTTTTGGGGTTCAAGGAGAAAATTAGGAAACCTTAGAAAATAAAAGAGATAAGGAAAGAGATTTAGGTTCTAAGACCAAATCCAAGGAAATATATCAATAGTTAATAATTAAATAAATTTTGTCAACACACTACATAAACAAATAATAAATATATTAGGTGGACTCCGTTCACCTACTTACCTACGAAACTTAATCAGCCTGATCTTTCTTATGGTCAAAGGTATAATAATAATTTAAGGTAATAAGCAAATATTCAAAGGTATTATTTTTTCAGGAAGATTATTAGGAGTCGAGAAATAAAATTCATTGATAAAACAAAACAATATATTCAACAACACAATTATATAGACGGCTGTATGTAAACAAGTAAAAAATGCACCATCAATTAATGAATGGTTTATACATATAGAAATAAACAGTATTATGAATAAGAAATACCTTTACAGATGCAGTATAATAAAATCATGCACAGTTTAAATTATCAGCAAAAGGAGTCTGGTATTATTTAAAAATATTCATCTATAACTGATTTAAGAAATCTCTCTTCGCTGTTTATGGGCTTATCTCGAGATAACTGGCACAATAAATAAAAAAAAGAATAGTAAATAAAACAAAGTTAATTAAAGTTAAATTTAAAAGAATATAAAACGTTTACAAGGATTCTGTATTATAAAAATTAAATCAACCCGCACTTAATTACCTGTCTCGCACTGTTGTTTAATGATTAACTGTTCTTACTGAGAATTAAATGTTCGTAATAATTATTAGTGAAGAGTTCTTATTAGCTGATGGAAAATTCCTATTAAAATATTAAATCTTCTTTTAATTAAATTGGTAAATATGTAGTTAACCTTAACTACAGGTGATGAAACGGTGGACGCAGATTCGTCCAAAATTGGGTAATATGATTACATACCATATTATTCGCCCAGATATTCGAAGGTAATATGATTATGATAACTTACAATAAATCTCGATGACTGCTGCACTACTTCACTGACTTTATTATACTTTACTAGTATCAAGCACTGAAGTTAATTAAAATAATGGTACTTTATAACCATATTTAATCTAAAATGGTATTAGATTAAGAAACACAAATATTTAAGTGTGTACACACTTAAAGAAAAAATTCACAGAAAACGGTAAGATAAGCAAGCGTCTTTACTCCAAGACCGCCCTCTCAGAAGTGCTATTCTTCCTCTCAAAATTTTACAAGCTTCCCAAAAAAAAGGTGGGATAACCCCCACTTAAAAATGACAGGCCAGCCTGTATGTATTTCTAGGAAGGTAAAAAGGTTCTAACGACATAGGAAGTAACGAGAAGAAACGTGAGGAGATATAAAATCTTTTGGATTAGGTTCTTATAGAAAAATACTATAAAATACTTTTGACGACTTTATTTACCAAAGTTTAAACAGAACCCGCCTGATTCGAGGATTAACCAAACCCGCGTCTTTTGGTAAGTAGATTCTTCCGTAATCTGAGAAGTCGGTAGGTTCCAATAAAATTTTACAAGGATGAGCGCGTATATATTTGCGGATACGACCATGAGTGTCTCATCAACAGTGGTAAAGGGATTAAAAATTGTTTAATATTTTAATTCTAAAAAAAAGTTTACAAACGTAATCTGTGAAGAGGCTCCTACTTCTTCCTCGAGAAAAAAGATATGCAGCGATGGCTCACAGCTAAAATATTAAGAACTATAAACTAAAATAAAACTAGTATATGGGAAATGAGTCAATACTCACAATTTTAAGTATGTTTTATTTAATAAAGTTAGTGAATTTTGGGCTACCGGTTTCAAGGCTTACAATGTTTGCTCCATCATCAGGCCCCAGTACGTTATTTTTATATGTATTAAAAACTAAAAGTTGTCAGATCCAGGAAAGCACTATAAGCTAAGGTACTTCTGAAAATCACCTTCTCCCTTTTACAGAAAAAAACGTATATCTGCTTATATACGTTTTATATAACTAAGTTTGTAAAAATATGTCAAAAAGGCATCAACTTGTATATTCTGTAAGTTCCAGTTTCTTTAATAAATAAATTGTTTACTACTACATTTCTAATTTCTGGTGTATATTATACCTCCTTTTTTTTTCAAAAATCCTAGTTTCAGAAGGAGATTCAATTTCTGGGAATTTTGTAATGATCGGGAGCCAGTTCATGTATGGGTCTGGGAGTCAATTCGTGTAGGATTAAAAAGTCATCGGGAGCCAAATTACGTAAACCCTTTTATAAATTAGAGCTTATTACCTGCAAGTGGCAGCCAATTCATGTGATATCTATGTTTAAAAGTGGATAAATATTCATCGAAAAGAAAAGTATATGTAATTTCGTTATAAAATTGAAGGGCTTGGAAGGTCAAGGTGCTATGTTACAAATAACTGAAAATAAGATAATCCAGGTTATAGATTTTTTGGTTGAACTCGTTATCATAAATAAATCTGTACATGGACTCTTTTACTAAGAATTCGTGTGAAACTTGGTCTAGTCTGCATTGTTCAATGTAAAGTTTGTACATTTTAGGTACGAACAACAACGGTGATAAGTATTTTTTGTTTGGATTGTTGGCTCTAGAATAATGAGACAACTCAGTAGGAAATGAAGGAATATGTTCCATAACATATTTTTTTACATCTAGATCAAGTTTAGTAGGCCTGTTGTTATGCTTGCCTCGTTTGTCTAACTCCGGCGCTGACAAACCTTTCTTTATCTGGTTTTGGATAAGAAATACTTTTTTTCTGCCTATTTGGTACAATGACATTAGGGCTGATTTACAAATTGGCACATGAGTTCCATTTACTGTAATACTATACCTAAAAGATTCAGTTTTATGTCTGTTTGCACCCTTATGTTTTCGCTAAGGTTCACTTATGGGAATTGATTTAAAAATAATTACATTTTTCGCGTTAATATCATGTTTGTAGAAGTCATTAAAAATTGATACTCTTGTATACTGGTTAATCCTAGTTGAACATTTTAATCGACACTTCTCATTACAAATAATATTATCCTCATTAATGCGCTTGGCAGGAATCACTACACCTTTACGAGATAAGTAACTTTCTCCACATTCTCTTGCTTTAGCAGCCACATTTCTTTTCCATTGTTGTTTGTTTTTCTGTCGTTTCCTGGACAATTTTTGTTTTTTTACTTGTGGTTCTACATCTAAATAAGCCTGGTCACTATTAATAGGGCTACTCACCACTCTATTCTCAACACACCTGCTGTTTGTAATTGAAATGGGAATTTGTAGGTTTACCACATCACTTTCCGCATCAGGATGTGGATGTATTTTTACTGTAGAATTTGTACTTGTTGAAGGGGATTCTAGAAAATTAGTTTTATCTCGACAAGAAAGAAATCTTCTAGAAGAGGAAATGCGAGCACATCTTGTATAATCATCATCACCATTATCCTCACTATCACTAACGATATCTGAGTCCGGTACATATTCATCACTTGATGGATCGTCGAAAATGCAACTGTAATCTTCATTTTCACCTGAAACCAAACAAATATAGTAGTCTATATCATTGTTCTATAAGATTATATTTATAACATTGCGTTTATTTTGTTATTTGATAAAATATTGTCTACTTTAACTATTAACATAATCTCAAAATCCTTGATGTGAAAAAACAATATTTTAATTTATTTGTAATGGTAATTTACTGTAGTATATTATTTTAGGTTAGTTATTTCATCAAGCTTACCTTTATAACTGTCTTCTTTTGCCTGTTTAAGAGCCAATTCTAATATTTGTTCACTTCTTCTCATCTTGCACTTTATTTTACGTCAACAAAGCACAGTGACTTAGGGCCGGTTTCACCAACAACAAATAAATCACTGAATAGTTAATCGTCGAATAAAATTTATTAGTAGAATAAATTTTATTCCGTTTCAATAACTATTTGTAATCCACAGTTAGATATTCGTCGAATAAGTTCAAAGTGTAATGATTTTCCACAGACTGTACTCGTTGACACCTCTCTTGGCCTCCACCTCTTAGGTGCTTGGCCAAGCGCATCGCACTATTTTTCACTGTAATCATATACATAACCTATAATATTTGATATTGGTTGATTAATTTGTCAAAATAATAATAATTGTCAATGTCAATACATAATTTATATAAAAAAAATCTGTTTGTTGTGGTTCTAAATTATTGTAAATCTGAAACTTGTGAAAATGGACAAAAAACGCGAGAGGAGTAAAAATTATTTAGAAATGGAGAACTTTGATAATCTAAACCTAGTTTTAAAGTCCACATCATCAAATTCAGCAAAAGGGTTTCTTCTTTGCAGCTGCAAGCGTAGTCTTTTCCTTCGCTGCTCATTTCCGTCATCAGAGGATGATGATGTTAAAGATAATAATCTAAAATGAATATATATGTATACAAAATTCAAATTGTGTGATATAATTACGTTTACCTGCAATACATTGTTGATAATTTCAAGTTAAACTAATGAATTTTCTTTATTATTGATATTTAAAGTGAGGTTAGCTGTCAACTTATTCGAAGAATAAATATTTATTTGGCCGATATTGGACTAATAACTTATTTGGAGTTTATTCATAGAATAAGTCTTATTTGACATTGGTGAAATGCAGATATGTCAGTTTTATTGGTCGAATAACTTTATTCATTGAAACCGGCCCTTAGTGGATGAAGGTGTTATGTGCATGCTGAAGACACATGGCACCTTCTCTCTCCAAACATTCTGCATATTAGTGTATCATAACCCCTTTACCAGCTGAATAAATACTAAGTTATGGCTAGAAGTGAATGGGAGATAGTGCTATGAGAAATAATAACACATAACGCCTTTATCCACATAGATATCCCAATTTTCAAGCAAATGTAACATAGCACCTTCACCTTCCAAGCCCTTCAATTGTTGAATAATATATTTAAAATAACGTTTAGAATTAAGAAAACATTATTCTTTCAAAGTACAAACTTGTATGAATAATGCCCGATTATTTCTATTTATTTTCATATACACAATACTAACGACAATCCAAATTGACCATTTTGCTTACGAAACACACCTTCCTTTGTGCGATCGTGCTCCTGTTATACCAAATGACATCTGCATAAATCTCTTTGTATCATAATATTACACGGTTGTCCACCACGGGGGCGCATGCTTGCAATATGCCCCCTGAGGAAGCGGTTCAATTAAGAAAAGGATCACACCTCTCGCTTTTTAAAGAGTTTTTAAAGAGGCTCATTCAGTAACACACGACTAAATTTACGCCTATTAATGGCAATAATAAACTCAAAAATGCCATTTTATATCGCCTTCCCGAAGTTCTTTCTTATTTTAACGAGGTATCATATTCTAAGAATTTTAGGGCACGGAACATTAACATGTCATAATAAATATTAAATTATAAATTCGTATCTTTATATTACAAAAACTTTAAAGATTTAACAGATAATTATATGCAATTTTAAACTTTTGTTTTTTACGTCCATCACATCTTTTTATATTAGCCGTATTATAATGCTACTCTCCTGTCAAACTTATGGAGTATTTTTATTATTTCCATATAATGGACTAGTTATGTCTATTATTCCTTCTTGATTTTAAAAAAATTGCTTGTATATATTCTCACGCCTGCCCCAACCATTTATATAGGGGAAACTGGTACACAATGACCCATTTTTTAGGAAATGTTCCTAAGTACTTTAACATCGGAAAGCAATCTTCGAAAAAATCTCCATTTAGAGTTCTGTTATATGTGTACATTTGTCTATAAAATATTTATTATATAAAAAGAGAAATCAAACGATTTCTACCTAGCGAAACCGAATTCAAATTCTTACCACTGTGCTTCCTAAAACTTGCGAAGCAAACAGCTGGATAAATTACTCGGCAAGGGAATCTAAAATTGCATTCCACATGCCGTTCATCCTGGTCAAAATTCGTAGTGAATTCAGTTTCTGGTACTCCAAACGAAGTAAGTAATAAACATAATCATAATAATGACCAGGATGAACGGCACGTGGAGTGCAATTTTAGATTTCCTTGCCGAGTAATTTATCCAGTTCGCAAGTTTTAGGAAGCACAGTGGTAAGAATTTGAATTCCGTTTCGCTAGGTAGAAATCGTTTGATTTCTCTTTCTGTTTTTAGATGGCGTAGTTGTCCGCATATAGTTATTTTAATAACTATTGTCTAGGACGGGAAAGATTTTTGTTTTGGTTCAGAGCAGTGGCTATACCGTTCTGAGGAGACGGAGAAACGGCTGTCGCTGCCCTGTATCAAAACAAAAATCTAATACCGTCATTATGTTATATTTATTATATCTTTAAGTTACCGTATAATAAAATTGTTTAACTCCAAACCAAATCTATAATAGCAAGATAGTCGTTTGTTTTCTGTATATATAGGTGCTGCAATATCATAACAAAATCAGATTTCAAATCTATATGAATATCAGGAACATCTGGAAAGTAAAATGAATTGGAAACTTTCGTACTCCTTCTCAAATATGAAATTTTAAATTCATGAGAGTTCACAATTTCAAATTTTTGGCTACATAATGAAAGTCCTTCTCAAATTTCACTAACACAAAAGACGCTTTTAAAATTTTAATATTTTCAGTTTTTGCGTAAGATTCTGAGTCATTCTTTTGTTCGTGCATTATAGGAGAACTTAATTCATCATCTGAAGAGTCTGCCAACACTAAACTTCCGGAATCCACTTCTGATTTAATTTCACGTGGTCAGAATTGGTCTTTTCACCCTTTGGGAGGGTCCTTTTAACAGCTTTTTGTTCTTAAATCTTTATAAATATCTGGTGTACTAGTTAAAATGACACTTTTCCTTGATTTTCGTCTACTAGGTGCGCCCTTAGGAAAACCTTGTGTGTCGAATGGGGCAACAAAAGGACTTTTTGATATCGAAGGTATTTCAATAGTTGAGTTCGGTTCAGATTCTTGGGTTGTATTAGATGAAGTATAAGCCATATTAACTGAAGATGAAGATACATATGCATTTTCTTCGTGATTGATAGAATCTCTTAGTACAACCATAGCTCTTTGTCAGTCATAATTTTCCATATCATCAATCTGTCTGTCAGTAACCGACGATAATAAAAAATCAGTAACTTGTCATTGATTTTAATAATAAATGGGTAATACCAGCACATTTTGCTATTTGGTACAGTGTCATCGGAACGCCGGGGTGGTTAAGAAGTCATAAATGAATGGCACTATTGTAATAGTTTTTGAAGGAAACAAAAGCTGATTTGTCCAAAGGCTGTATCTTATGGCTTGCATGTGGGGGTAAGATTAAAATTATTATGCCATTAACTTTTGCTTTTTCTGCTTTTTCCAGAGACATATGGGATTCGTGATTGTTATATATTAATAAACACACTGTCTTTTTTCTAACACCAGTATGCCTAATAAAATGATCCAATACTTGCGTAAATAGTTCGGCGGTCATCCATCCACTTACATTAGTTATGTTCCTGACAGAGCACCATTTAGCATATTCGCATTCAACTTTTTACGAGGAAAAACAATGACCGGAGGTAGAAATTTTCCATTGGCTCGAATTATTGCACGAGTGGTAGCGAGTAATCCTATGTCGGCACTTGTGCACTGGTTTAGCTGTTTAAAATCTTTTTGTGCCACGACTTTATGTGGTCGTTGGACAGTCATAGTAGCAGTTTCGTCTAAATTGTAGATGCTAATATATTCAACAATTGATGGCTTAGTGATGAATTTCGTTTTATAAAAATGTTCTTAATCAATCTTTGCTTACATATTTGTTGACCTTCCAAGATTCTGGCATAGTGATATTGTTTTAAGCAGCCATTTCATATGCCAATTCTCTGACTTTTAAAGTATTCAACCCAAAAACCATTTTGCTACAATTCTTGATAAAATCATACATTGACGTCTAATGCTCTGTGTTAAATACCGTTCTAACAGTATAATTTGGCTCCATTTTATCATTTTAATAATTTTTTCTTTTAGAACATATCGTCTTAAGGTGCTAAAATGTATGCCAAACATATCTACCGCAACTCGAAGTGCAGTCAATTTTTTTGACCGCTGTGACTGCTGCTGCCATTTGTTCACTTGTAAATTTGGCTCTTAATCTTTCTTTCTTCCTCCTTACCATGGTATACTTGCAATAGAATGCCATTGCCAAATGCCAAACTAAAACTACATATTCATAGGCAACATATCTTTTTATAAACGCTCCAGTTTTTAAATCTCAAGCACAAATACTGTCGGCGAACGCAATGCATCATGGAATATCCGTTGCAGCGCTAGTGGCAGTGTGGCGGCAAATTTGATTTAGTTAATAACAGTTTTTTAATGTGTACTATGTATCAATGTGTACCACTCTCCCCACTTTTTTCAGGGAGTTCATGGAAACTTGTTCCTAACATTTTCTACCACCCTCCTAAATACAGTAATTTAGTGATAAACTGCTAATTACATTATATACAATGAAAATATATACCATAAAACGTTTTGGGTTTAACAGTTCTATCCTCAGTCAATCTATAAAAAACACATAAATAAACAGAATCCTTAAGAACGAGATTAAAGAAGAGACCTGCAAGACCAATTATTGCCGCAACATCGCTATTGCAACGTTGCTATTATACCAATGTATAAAATACTTAGAACAAACACACGACTGTTTTAACATAAAGAAATTCTGAAATTGCATTGAAAATTACATTTTAAAATAAAATTTGACGTTTCGTTTGGCTCATCGGAAATCGTTTTCAACAAAGATATTTAAAAAATTGTGCGCCATGTATAATAACCAACAAGTTATGGGTTATGTTTTTCAAAAACTGACTGTTGACTTACTTGTCGTTTATCTTGTAGGTAATAACCTTCTTTTGGTTGACAAAAATCTGAGGTAGTTGTTTTTATCCTCGGAATGTCATATTCTGATTGTTTTGTATGTTTTATTGTTTTATTTGTTTGTATAGTGTGTTGCATATGTATTGTGTACAATTGTAGACGATGTCTGCGACTTCCTTTGATGTGCTATTCTTGGTATGGTCCAGTAGCGTGCGCTGACATTTTCGGAAGGAAAGCGATTTGTAAACAATATTTAATACGAGGTACGAGATCAAAATATATACCTACTTAATAGGTATATATAAAATATTATACTACCTGTATATATATACTTTACCTGTAAGGACTAAAAACAAAAACAATAAAAAATTACCTGTAAAATGATGATTTTTTTAAACTAAAAAAAAGAGTTCTATTTAAAATTGTTTTTGTATTCCAAGGCATTTTCCACAAGATACAACTTTCAACAATATGACACATATTTATACATGAGGCCTACTCTCCTATTAACCAATGTAAATTTGTCTATAACATCGTCGTAAAATTTTGGATTTTTCAATGAATAATACGGCTAACTTGGAAAGACTGCCTATTTTTTTTTTGTAAAACGTCCATCATGGCTATTGATTGCCGCTCTAAATAGCACTACTACATTGAAACCGTTCCCTCAAATTCTTAAGCCACGATATTTTTCGTCCTCTCACATTTCGCTTTCCTCGAATTTTGCCTTGCATAATAACCTGCAATAATGAGTATCTTTGCCTCTTATGAGATAACCTAACTACCTAAGTTTTCTTCTTTTGATAGTCAATATTATTTCAGCTTCATTTCCTATTCTTTGAGTCCGACTTATTCAGATGCACTTGTTTTAATGTCCATGCTTCCAAGCCATAACGAAGAGTAGTGAATATGTAACAACGAAGTATCCTTAGGCGTAGTCTTAACCTTATATCCCTACAAAAAAGAAACTTTTTAAATTTTAACGAATGATGCACGTGCTACTCCAATACGTGTCTTAATTTCTTTGGTTTGGCCTACATGTTATCCATGTTCCTAAGTATTTATAGGTATTCCACACTCTCGCATTACGTTCTGTAAATCATTGTTGTTATCCGTCATTATTACTGTATCGTCTGCAAAACGCAAGTTATTTAAAACTTCTCCATTGACAGATATACCTTCTATTGAATCTAAGAGCGCTTCTTTAAATACCGCTTCACTGTAGACATTGAAGAGTAGTGTTGACAGCACGCAACCCTGGCGAACTCCTCTCTGTATTTTGATATCTCGGGTGTTCTGTTTGTCAACTATTACCTTGGTAGTTTGATTCCAATATAGATTAGATATAATTTTCATATCATCTGTCAATATTTTTGCCTTATAGTATATATACAAGCTTTTTATGTTGAACTTTATTAAACAACTTTTCAAAATCTACAGAACATAAGTACATGTCCTGATTTATATCCATGCATATCTGGGCCAGCACATTTAAGCCGAACAAAGCATCTCTTGTACCTATACCGTTTCTAAAGCCAAATTGTGTGTCACTAATTTCATATTCAAAAGTTTTAACAATTCTGCTGTGTATTATTTTTATTCACGCAGTCTCTGCTTTTTTAGTTATGGCATGAGCAAAGATACGGCAATAAAAACATACATCTCATCAATATCTGTGTTTTGCCAGTTTTTCATGTGAGAAGGGCCAGGCCTTCCAGAATTGGCATTATCACTGAATATATTGGTTTATTCAACAACTTTTTTTATTATCTCTTGTGTAAAAAGGGCTTTAAACACTTGTAGGACAGATGGAGCGCCCGACATTGCTTCAATACAACATCCAGAGGCATCGTTTGAAAAATTATGTATTGTAGGAGCAATATTTTTTTCTTGCCACTCGAAAGGATCCAATTCTTTTTGTTTTGTTTTTCGTCTTTTGGGTTGTGGAATATCAGGAACAACGAGTTCGGTGTCACTTTCCAAACTGTCATGGTTTTTCTCACTATCAGTGCACGTCGGTTCGCAAATATTTTCCCACCCGTAGCCCTTTTCTGATTCAGCATCAAAGTTTTCGTCTGAATCACTGTTAAAAGCAAGTTCTAATAATTCTTCTTCAGATAAACCCTTTTTACGAAACATATTGTGAAAAAACGTGCAAATACAATGCGTATGCTTACAAAGGTATGACTTCACTGACGCAAAATCAACAACTATCGACCCGTATCGGAGCTAGTAAGAATCGATGCTTGCAATCCCCACTATTGATATTTTGCTGGTGCTCTGTTACTTGAATGATCACAGTCAAGTTATCCATGCGGTGATTAATACGTCTTCCGTCTCGAAGTGCATCCTCTGTCCCTGCGTCCCTCCGATACGTCTCCCGGGTATCGGACTCGTTATGATTTCGCGGATATATCAGTTTCCCGTTACGAAAGGGTTAAAGCTATTGTTCTATGATATGAGCAGGATCTTGCACTTGACCTTTTAGGTATTGCCACAAAGGTCGATTGCAGCCATTGTCTGGAGATTATGGCAGTCTGATATATTAGATTAAAGAGTTCAACGATTACATTAATAACATCTTCATCAATGAGTTTTAATAATTCGATGGGCATATCATCTAGTCCGATAGCTTTGCCCTTTTTTGTGTTTTTGATGGCATAGATGAATTCTTTCCGTAATATTGGTAGTCCGATCTCCTCTGTTGTTTCTATGATAGTTCTTCTCTTTCATCATTAAATATCTTTTGAATGTAATAGGTCCATTAACACAATCTTTTATTCATACCGCACATACGCCAAGTGGCGAATTTCTGAGTAGTAGACATATTTGTATACTTGGGCTCCCAAACTAATATTGGCTAATAAACTAAACCTTGGGCAAATAGCAAAAAATAGCGATAGCTCCTCAGAAATCAAGAGTAGACTAGCAATGGCCGAACCGTAATAGCGAAGTTAATACAAATATGGAAAGACCGAACAATAAAACGGAAGACTAAGCTCAGGTTAGTAAACGCCTTTATTTTTTTCATTGCTAGGTACACACGCGGTCAAAACAAAACTGCAAGTCCGCTGAAATTTTGACATTCACCATCTACGATAATGTACTAATATTAGAGGATAGTAAATTTCTCTTGCAATAGTGGCACCTTCGGGCGGTGAGGTCAAGTACTTATTGGACCGCTGTCGTATGCATTACTTCACTTCAATAAATTGAAAAAAAAATAGTATTAGTACGTAAAAATATGTAGTATTAACCATAATAATATAAAACATTCGATAATTCTGTCCACTTAGTAAATATGGTTTAAATTATTAAACACAAAAGTGCGACCAATATGTTGATTATGGAAAATATTAATTTTCACAAGGAGACCAATAAATCTAACCGAACATGTTGGCGCTAAATTTTTAACGGTATTAACTAATATAAGATTATTGTCCTAATTATCATATAAACAACTATGGATAAAAAAACTCACATTTGCTAATAAACGTACTCCAAGATACCTTGTAAAGACTTGAAAATTGGGTTGGTGATTCGAAAGTAAGTGCTTGTTGCTTTAGTAATTGTATTCACTTCTTCGGTTTCTCTGGCGCCAATACCATATATGACAAAATTGTGTAACGATTCTGTTCATGAAATCATTTATTGAATTCAACAATATTAACACCAATTTTCACTTTCGATATCCCATCGTAAATTTGGATTTCGAGGTTGAACAAAAAAATTGTAAATGATGTAGGTGGTGTCGACGGTGCGGTCGTGAATTTCGTCATGGGATTCTTGAGTCTAAACGACATCTTCACGTATCGCTAAACTGACATGAACCGTTTCGTTATTTTTGTTTTGTGAATTTACTTTTCAATAGAGGTGGACTATACAATCAAGAAAAAGAAATACCTTAAATCTTAATTATAGTCGTAAAAAATAACATAAATCAAATATATAAGTATATATAAGTATATATAAGTATATATATATATATATATATATATATATATATGTATATATATATATATATATATATATATATATATATTAGTACAGCTCTTATAGGAGCATGGCCTTAAGTTCTGTAACTTCTTTTCTCCCATTTATTCTGTCCATAGCCGCCGTTCTCCAATTACTATTTTTTTAGTCCTTATAAGCTTCAAGCCACTTTTTCTGCAGTCTTTTCCTTTCCTTTCCTTCTATGTAGGGTGTTTTTAACCATCTTAACCATCTTCTGTTCGGCATTCTCACCAACTGCTCTAAACTTTTAAGCCTTTTTGCTGTAATCATCTGGCCAATTTTAGGTTTTCCATATAGCACTCTAATTTCTGCAATTGTTCTTCTTCTTCGAAGGAAACATTATTTTCTTACTCCCCCGCTGAAAACACTTAGCTCTCGGATATATACCCTAGAGATGTTGATTGTTTTCAATAATTTTTACAGCGCTCCAACGGTTCTCCTTTCTCTTGCAATCCGCTTTTCAATATATAGGTTTTCTTCTGCTACCACCTCTTCAATAAAGGTGGACTATAAAATCAAGAAAAATAAATATCTTAAATCTTAATTATAGTCGTAAAAAATAACATAAATCAAATATATAAGTATATATATATATATATATATATATATATATATATATATATATATATATATATATATATATATATATATATATATTTATATATATATATATATATATATATATATATATATATATATATATATATATATATATATATATATATATTATATATATATTTATATGTAAATACTTTTTTCTTTTTGGGTGTGGTAGTCAATAAAAAATAGAGCTTTGCTAAGGCGTACTGTTTATTCTGAATCCAAGCTTTCGGTGGTTTTTTGCCACCTTTATCAAGGTCTACAAAGAAAATTACTATGTTGTAACAATTTAAATGGTGCCAAAAAAAAGGCTATAAAAAACTATAAAAAACTTACCCGAATGTAAGATTCGTGACATAAACAACAACGTTAAATAACATGATAATACTGAAGTTGCAACTAAACTTAAAAATGTTACTGTTAAAAAAACACTTTAAAAATTACTAAATACGTTAAAAGTTAAAAACAAAATGAAGGACGACATGTTAAAACAGTCGTCGTTGCAGGCTTGATTTCAGTCACATTTCACGAGCAGAAAGAGAAAGTGGGTGGACAATTATTGTTTAAATAGTTTGGAGAAAATACAAAAAACAACTTTGAAAATAACGTCTCACAAAATACTGTTTATGAATTTTGAGTACTACCAACTGTATTACCAACTTGAAATTAAGCGGGAAATTAAAAATGTTATTTATAACATAAGCAATCGAAAGAAAATAGTATTTAGTAAATAGGTAGAAGTATTTACATATATTTTTTCCAAACTAGTCAAAAAACTTTGGACTACTTTATATATTTATATATATATATATATATATATATATATATATATATATATATATATATATATATTTATATATATATATATATATATATATATATATATATTTATATATTTATATATATATATATATATGTATATATATTATATTAGTACAGCTCTTATAGGAGCATGGCCTTAAGTTCTGTAACTTCTTTTCTCCCATTTATTCTGTCCATAGCCGCCGTTCTCCAATTACTATTTTTTTAGTCCTTATAAGCTTCAAGCTACTTTTTCTGCAGTCTTTTCCTTTCCTTCTCTGTGGGGTGTTTTTAACCATTTTAACCATCTTCTGTTCGGCATTCTCACCAACTGCTCTAAACTTTTAAGCCTTTTTGCTGTAATCATCTGGCCAATTTTAGGTTTTCCATATAGCACTCTAATTTCTGCAATTGTTCTTCTTCTTTGAAGGAAACATTAATTTCTTACTCCCCCGCTGAAAACACTTAGCTCTCGGATATATACCCTAGAGATGTTGATTGTTTTCAATAATTTTTACAGCGCTCCAACGGTTCTCCTTCCTCTTGCAATCCGCTTTTCAATATATAGGTTTTCTTCTGCTTTTTTGAAATGGTAATCCTTACATACTCGAACTAATGTACATTTCTGAAATGGTCGCTTGAAGTCTACTGCTAAAAATTTCATGTAGAAACGTACCAATGTCTGAATCTTCCTCAAACTCAATATCACTGAATGACCACGCAAAACTTGTCTGAAGAGCATTATGAAATATTTTGGCTATATTAACGATTAACGATATTTTGGACGTAAAAAAATCACGATTCGATTAAAAAGTTCGTAGTACACGAAAAACGAAATAAGGTAACACAAAAAAATTTGTAGTAAGAAGGTCCAGAAGAAAATCACCGGCATCATGTTAACTTTAAGAGTATTGCGTCGTCTGCATAGCAGATTTTAGTTTAAATTATTTTTGTCCCATTTGTTATCCTTTTTACTTTTTTTTTACTTTTTAGTACTATCAAATCTCCTCAATTAATTTGATAATCTTCGGTAATTCTTTTTTCGCTCGTGTAGTTAGCACTACATAGCCGGCAATGGGAAGAGCCTGGCTGTTGTAGTCGTAGATTATTCTTTTTGTTCTTATTACGCTCTTACTTATCCCTATCTCTCACAAGAAATTATATAGTACAGTTGACGGCTCAACCTGTTTTAATTTTTTGGTAATTTTGAATTATTTTCTAGACTTCCTTCTATCCTTACTCTATGGTTAATATTTTATACTTTTGACTTACCTATTTCGGAATAAGACAAGGGGACTTATTGAGTCCCATGCTCTTCAATTTAATCATGGATAAAATCATCAAAAGCGTTAACAAAGAAAGAGGATACAGAATGGGAAACAAAGAAATAAAAATACTCTGTTACGCAGACGACGCAATATTGATAGCCCAAGATGAAGATAGTTTGCAAAGACTGCTAAACAGATTTAACATAAGAGCAAAAGAATTTAATATGACAATCTCATCTCAGAAAACTAAAACAATAGTAGTCAGTAAAGAAAAAACCAAATGTAAAAAAGAAATAGATGGAATCAGCATTGAACAAGTAATCGAAGTAATATACCTGGGAATGACACTGTCTAGCTATGAAGACCTGAATGACCCTGAAAGTCAGTGTAAGACCAGTAATGACATATGCCTCAGAAACAAGACCCGACACAGCCACAACGCAAAGGCTACTGGATACGGCAGAGATGAGAGTACTGAGAAGAATTACAGGAAAGTTGCATCTGCAGAATAGTTGCCTCTCTCCACACTTTCTCTTGTTATCAGAGTTTCATTAAGAAGGAATGTGCTCCTTATAAATACTTCTTTCTTGTAATTGATTTCGTCTGCATGGATGCTATTACTAACTGCAATTTTATTGTTTTTCAAACTTATTTTGGCTTTTCCCATTTCTTCTATGGTCGGTGCTTTCACTGTATACGTTTGATCGCTGGCATCCAATATCACCTTTCCTTATTTCTTATTATTTTTATTCGGTTTTTCGCTAAAGGACGCTGTAAACTGCTCTTTTCATCTATAGCCCAGCAGCTGGACATCTTTTTGTATACATGGAAAGGTGGATTTTATCTTATGTAAAATTTTTCACTAAAAACGAATATGTAGATCCCCATCTTAAAAGTTGTGCCATTTTTTATAAATAGTAAAATGCTATTCGCTCCGTGCGTGACCATGGTAGGGGTACCTTGAAACGATGCCAGCGTGCGTAGCGGCGAAATATGACAAAATTGGAATCATGGAATCTTTTTACGCATAAATTTTATCAAAAATGTGTGCAAATACATGTTGCGTATTTAATTGTGCTAATAATAGCAAAAATAGTAAGTGTAGTTTTTATAGGTTCTCAAAGATTACATATAAATAAGAGAAAAGAAAAAGATGGATCCGTGCTATTAATATGAAAAAATATCAAATAACCTCATTTTTATGCAATTGAAATAGGAAATATTTAAATAATTTACCTTAAATGATATTTTATAAGACTTCAAGCTAACTGCAGAGTGCCTGATGACTTTAGCTTTTATATCATACCTTTTACTATTACTGTTTTTAATTATATGCTCTTTCACGGGAAAAACTTGATTTGCCAGTACTAGATTTTTCCCTTTCTTTTCCGTTTGGGGTTAAAAAGATATATTATGATGAATTTTGAGAAACCCAGTTTTTAATACTACATTTATTTTGTACATAAACTGAAAAAATATAATTAAAAAGTTAATTATTAATAATTGTCAATTTCGCCTGTATTTAACAATGTCAAACATATGTCATATGTTTAAACTGAAAATTGGTAGGTATAAAACAGTCAGATGAAGGCGGTAGGTGTCGCGTCAGTCAGGCACGGAGCGAATATATGTTATATATACTTATAGTTTACAAGTTATTAAAACTCTTAAGTCGGGCAATCGAAGATTTTGCCTAACTCTTAGTCCCTATAGAAATTTACATGGTGCATATTTCTCTAAAATAATTATACCAATAACAACTGAAAGTTTGAACCAAATTTTGACAATTTGCCATTGAAAAAAATGGAATAAACTTTCTTTTTTATTGAGTTAACAAGTAATAAATAAATAATTTTTCGCCTTTGCAGAATCTCAAACACACAGTGGGCTAGTACGTATTGGCATTATGCGTGCTTCTTCTTCTTATAGTTCCTTCTTCTATCGGAGGTTGGCTATCATCACAGCTATCCGTACCTTATTGGCGGCTGCTCTACTGAGCTTCAACTATACCATTCTCTTAGGTTTCTCAGCCAGGAAATTCTTCGTCTTCCTATGGATCTTTTACCCTTGATTTTACCTTGCATTATAAGCCTTAATATCTCATATTTCGCATCTCTGGTAATGTGGCCTAAATATTCCAGCTTTCTTGTTTTGATGTGCTTTATGACCTCGCAATCCTTTTGTAGCCTTCTTAACACTTCTGCATTTGTAACTCGTTGGGTCCATGGTATTTTATACACCACATCGCAAATGATTCCAACTTCTTTATATTATCAACTTTTAGTGTCCAGCTTTCCATTCCATACAACAAAGTCGAGAACACGTAGCATCTTAAGGCTCTTATCCTCAGATCCAGAGGAAGGTCTCGATTGACAAACATTGTTTTTATTGCGTGCTAAATAGTAGCTATTTTTAGTAGCTTTTCGTCGAAAAATTTTATATACAATAGTTTTTAACTGTCGATCCTTCCATGTACCTATACAGAAAGGTACTCAGCTATCAGATGACTATCTAGTTTTGCTTTCTTATAACCTATTAAACAATCCCTTTTGCTCCTGTAGTACTTTTGAAGTATTAGTACTTTTGAGAGTTATTTACGGTTACTCTTTGCCTCTTGTTTTATATTCTTATTAATATGGTTTTGTTTAATTTCTTAAATCTAATTATCCATGAACTCTCTTTTTTACTTATTCATTACTTTATTCTCCCAAGTTCAAATCATTTTTTATTTACTTCGCTAGGATTGTTTAGATACTTGAGTTTTATCTCAATTTTAACTCAATTGATCATCATTGATTGATCATTGGTCAATTGGTCTTCAGTTGGACTTGCCATCCTATTTTTAATAGTTTTAATTGCAGCTTAGATATTTTATCATGTTAGTGTTCGGTTTGTATGGCTTCAATCTTTAAATACTTGTTATTATTTTATAGGCGGTGTTTAGAAGGACTATTCTTAGGTAGTTATCACATTTCAGTTGGTTTCTCTTTGTGTGCAATGTGTATAACAAGCCTATACTTCATTCTAGATACTTTCTAATATTTCATAGGATTTCTTCAGAAGGCTATTCTTCAGTAGTTATCACCTTTTAGTTGGTTTCTTTTTTTTGTGCAATGTGTATAACAAGCCTAGGCTCCATTCTGACATTTCTTTCTTTTATTAGTAAGCCTCTAAGGTAATGGCCATATTAATATCAGTTTAAGATTGACTTAATATTTATATTGTTTTTTCTTACTTATAGTACATAATATTTACATAACATATGTACAACATTATAATACAATTCGCTGTTTAGTTATTCTGTATATAACATTATTTCTATTTTCTGATATCGTTTCAATTTTAAGTGAATTTTTATTCTGATTTAGGTAATGTTTATTCGGCATATGTAAATCTGCTTAATGGCATATTTATAGAGCATTTATAATGTGTCCGTTGACTTTAATAGAGTTGTAGGAATGAAAGATGTTTATGTACGATGTTTTTAACATCGTGGAAAGGATTTATGGCTTTAAAAGCGGGATATTATTTTAAGTGGCTTATTTTTGTTTATAATCTGACAAATACTGCGCTCTAAAGAAGGAGGTGCATTCATTCCGTACTTTGTAAACTGTGACTAAAAGCTTTTGCATTTTTATGTGGAATATCACTTTGGTTATTAATATCTAAGATGCAAATATTTGTTTTCAGTTGGATGAGATCATTGACGGTTAAACCAGTTGATGTACTGTAAACTGAGAGGCAAAGGTGTTTTACAATGTATATTGCCGACAAACGTTTGTTTGAATTATAGAGTTGATGATTGTTAACTTATAACAAAGTCTAAATATAAATATCTTAAATATTTTTAAACATTTTTAGCATGTTAGCTGTGTTCAGATATACTAATAAACTTACGTAAAGAATGACTGCTTTACGATATAATATGTTTCTCGGGTGCCCGTGTATCAAAAATAAAAGTAATGAATTGGTTGCTCGTGTGAATCTATTACAATCTAGGTAATAGAAGTAAATGACAGAATGTATCTTGAGGAGCTGATTGAAAATCTTCTTCGTGTTGAGATTTATTGAATTAATCCATTCTATTTTACAATCAATCACAACACAAAGTATCTTCTAGACTAGCTCCTCAAAAAACATCAATTTTTGGCCCGATACATCCATATACGATGTATAATAAGTTGAAAACCAATAGACCAATATTTTCATAACACTTTAGCATAAATCAGCATTTGAAATACGTCATTTTAACACCTTGTACCTTGTAAAAACAGGATGTAAGTACTGCTTATATTATACAAAAATCATTTTTATTATTGAAATGAAGACAAAGGCATAAAAAATATAAAAATAAGACAGTAAAGCAAAATAAAAAATAAAAATATATTAGAAAAACTTTAACTATCTATGATGGAAGTCATAAAAACAGTTTTTTTTTCCGGTGCAATACATAAATTCAGACCGCATTTCATGCAATACACTTGAATATCAGACTTCTTACAATATTTACACCTTCTCTTTCCGGTTTTGCTATGCATACCTGGATCACGATCTATACCGTCATATCGCACATCATCTGATCGACGAAGTGAGTTTGTTCCAGTCCTAGACATATTAGGTTGGGCTGTCCAATTTGGAGGTCTTTCTAGGGTATGAACTGGTGCGTATTTTCAGACTCTCAGCTATTTGCTCGCGAAACAGTTTGAATGGCTGCTGTCCTACTAAGTGCTACGTGTGGTCAGTGCTGCTATATGGCGTAGAGGGCTGGACACTCAAAACGAGGGATATAAACAGATTAGAAGCTTTCGAAATGTGGCTTTATCGCCGTATCCTAAAAATAACATCGACAGCGAAAATCACAAATATAGATGTCCTTAAAAGAATAAAACAAGAACGCCAACTTTTAGAATCCATCAAGAAAAGGAAAACGGCGGATCTAGGTCACATCATGCGAAATGAAAAATACCAGTACCTCCAACTTATAATCGAGGGTAAAATTGAAGGCAGGAGTGGAATGGGACGCAAGAAAATGTCCTGGCTCCGAAACATAAGGCAATGGACAGGGATTAACGACATACAATCTCTGATACATATTGCAAGAAATAGAGAATTAGTGGAAAATGTGATCGCTAACATCCATTAGTGGATTTGCATCTGAAGAAGAAGAAGATGTCCTACATAAATGGAGGCTATACGTACATTTTTTGTATATTTTTAAAGCACAGTACTTAGATCAATACCATATCCCATCCTTGTATATTTACAGTATATCCCCTTTCTTCTTTGGTCAGTTTCTTATCTTTATCGGCTGGTAATTTACAGTTACTAATTCGATTGGCTCTAATAGTTCCCAATGAATAAATACCCCGTGCACAAAGATACACTAGCAGTGGCAAACGAACCGTAAAATTTATCAAAGTAGAGAATATAATTTTTGAAGTCAGGGATAGTCTAAGACAATCGAATAACTATATTTGACGCTGCACCAAGATCAGGATTTTCTGGTAGGATAACGCTATCACCAGCTCCATTGTAAATGCGAAATGCTCCAATGCGAAACAAAGGATCATATCCTGGTTCGCCTTTTTCTGCACTTTGTTGTGCGTCAGCAAAACATAAATACTTTTAGATGTATACAAAGACATGTATAACAGTAAGCCAATATATCGTAAAATTTTTACATTCAGTCATAGAACAGGTGGTGTTGATATTCTCTTGAAGGGCAGCTCTAACTCTTTCTTCAACAATCAACTGGAAAATTTCTTTTGTAAACAAATAATTAAAACATTGCAGTGGTTTTTTCAGATCTTGCAATGTTCTAGGCAAAGAGCTGTCACCACAATCAATCAATCAATGTTCTTTCTCGAGGATAGGAATAGGGAGTCTTTATTACGATAGGTATAGAACATTTCTTGTGCCCGTTTAAGATCGGTTGATCCTCTTCAGGCTTGGAGTTGAATGTGTGGAGTATGTAGTACAAAGCAAACAGTCCTAGATTCACTGTGGTGTTAGCATTCTTCTTCTTCTTCTTCTTCTTCTGGAGATAGTTGAAATGGAGTCACAATTGGAGAATCAGGGGTAAAAGGCTGGACTGGAATTTGATGTTCTTTCCAGTTGAATGTGTGTGTTTTAGAGCCTAATGCGACAAGGCCGGGTCTCTAGTGACCATTGGTCGTGTGCAGTCTCGAGCTTAACTCGCCCCCAAAACCAGTGTATTGCACTGTAATTTTGTGGGCTAGTGTGCTCGTTAGTGAAGGCGCCTCGGCTTTCGAGAGTTGGCCTGCCGCATTCTGCTCAGTGTGAATGTGTGTGTGTGTTGTGTGTGTGTGTGTGTGTGTGTGTGTGTGTGTGTGTGTGTGTGTGTGTAAATCCAACAGTGACGGACGCTACCATTTCGTTGTTACTTGGCTCCGTCAATCACTTAGATTTTCCCTGGCCGACCACAGACTCCGTGTAAAGTAACGGAGGTTGCTGTCACCATGAAAAACTATTTCATTTATATGCAGTTGAATTCCTTTTTTTTGGAAATCTCTAAAAATATCCTTTCTTTGAAATAAAACGCCACCCTCACCAGAGTCACTTGCATCACAAGCAAGATAGAAATGCTTGGAAAAATTGGGACTTGCAAGAACAGGAGCTGTTCTATGAACCTGTTTAATTTTATGAAAAGCTTTATCAGCTTCAGAAGTCCAAGTAATAGGTTGACTTTTCTTTCTATCTTTTAATAAGTCAGAAATGGGACTGCAAATAGTAGAAAAATGTTTAAGAACCCATAGTAAAAACCAATTAAGCCAATCAACCTACCGATCTGAAATGTATTTGTGAGTATAAGGTATTCCAAAATAGACTGGACTAACAAGATCAGTTCTTAACCCTTGATTATACTCTAGAAATACAAGGAATTGCAGTGAAGATCTGCAAAACTGGCATTTCTCAAAGTTAACAGTGAGATTTGTATCTTTCAAGCGTTTAAATAGCATTTAACTCTGACTTTAGAAATACTCGTATCAATTAAGGGGATCATCAGGACTGTAACAGAATTAAGATTACTACCATCGAAGCAGCCAGCATACGTTACAGTTTATAGATAAATTACTTATTAAATATTAATAATACAATCATTATTAAAACGTTCGAATTATGCCACGATTTGACTTAATACAAATGTTTGTATATTTACAAAAATAATATTAAACCATAACGAACATATTAATTTCTACTATTAGACAATTTGTAATTGTCTAGCTTTGAGCGCCATTTAAGTAGCTCAGATACAGAAAGTTCCACGACTTGATAGTAAAAAATGGCTTAGTCATATACGTCACTTGTTTAATAGTGCATTACAGGATATATTTTGAGTCAAATCTCCTACGACATAATTATAAGATCGGGTCGACATTGAAACCTCACCCACGTCGTTTCTTTCACTGGTTGTTATTAAAACATATTAAAGCAATTTATATATCCATCCTGCCGCTCTCCTATCTTTTATCGTGAGTTGGTATATCTTTTAGAAACGTGTCTTTCAGTAAAGTCGTCTTCCTTTGTTATTATATTGTTCCATATTATTGAATATATATATATATATATATATATATATATATATATATATATATATATATATATATATATATATATATATATATTTATTATGATTTGCAAAGTTGGACCTTTTATATTTTTAAGTGATTTAACATGCCTTCTGCTTCATTTTGCAAAAACAAATAACTTAAATGTTATATATAGTTAAAATTATTAAAGTTAAAATTTAAAAATGCAGAAAAATACCAGCAGATCCACAAAATCATAAGAACGAAAATTCGAGAAGCCAAAGAAAAATGGTTTTCCAACTAATGCAGCAGTAAAAAACAAAAAGTCAGCAGGTTCGGACAATGTACCCTGCGAAATATTAAAGATCCTATGTAAATCAGACAAACAGTTTCTTGATAATCTAGTTGAACTTTTTAACAACATATATAATAGCAGTAAAATCCCGGAGAACTGGCTGCAGTCAACATTTATTACAATCCCGAAGAAACCAAATGCCCAGATCTGTGATGACTACTGGCTTATAAGCTTGATCAATCATGTCACTAAAGCGTTCACTAAGATCATTCATAGAAGAATATATGATAAATGTGAGTCAAATATTGATAGATCGCAGTTTGGCTTTCGGAAAGCACTTGGAACTAGAGAAGCAATTTTCGCTCTCCAGGTGCTTATACAGCGGTGTAGAGACATTGATACGGACGTGTATTTGTACTTTGTGAATTTTAGAAAAGCATTTGACAATGTCAATTATGAACAATTGATAGATATTCTGCGAAAGACAGGTATTGACGACAAGGACATTTGAATTGTGGCAAACCTATACTGGGGTCAAACAGCGAGAGCAAAAATTGGCAATGAACTCACTGAAAGTGTGCAGATCAAAAGAGGTGTCCGTCAGGGGTATATATTATCCCCACTCCTATTCAATATTTATTCCGAAGAAATATTTAACAAATGTATGGAAAATGCAAATGAGGGCATAAAAATAAACGGCGAGTTAACGAACAATATAAGATATGCCGACGACACGGTGATCCTTGCCAGTACCATAGACGAATTACAGCAGGTAATGGAAAGAGTTTATTCAGTTAGTGAGGAATACGGCCTAAGCCTCAACTTCAAGAAGACAAAGTGGATGCTGATAAGCAGGAAGCAACAGCCTACTCGACAGTTACGGATAAGTAACATACTAATTGACCATGTAGAATCTTACGTGTACATTGGAACCAACGTAAATGCAAAATGGGAACATGCCACAGAAATTAAGGCGAGAATAGAACGAGCTAGAGCAGCATTTAGCAATATGAAAAAGCTCCTCATAAGCAGGGATTTGTCTCTTCCTCTAAAACTACGTCTAGTTAAATGCTACATTTTTCCGATCTTACTGTATGGTGCGGAGGCCTGGACGCTGACGGAGACGCTTACGAGAAAACTAGAAGCATTCTAAATGTGGGTGTACCGACGCATTCTTCGTATATCCTGGACCGAACATGTCACCAACATAGAGGTAATCCAAAGAATCGGAAAGGAGAAAGAAATCGTGAATACAATTAAACAAAGAAAGCTTGAATATCTAGGCCACATATTGAGACACTATAAGTACCGTATACTGCAATTGATTGTCCAGGGAAAAATAGACAGTAAGCGAGGGCCAGGCAGGAGAAGACACTCATGGCTCCAAAATCTGAGGAAGTGGTTCGGGCTAGAGTGGACAGAGAAGTAAGACTACGACTTCTCTGTCCTTTTTTATGTTGTTGAATCGTGGACCTTGAACGAAGATATGTGCAGAAAACTGGAAGCCTTTCACGATTATTATTTGACTAGAACTCTGCTAATTTTCACTGCAGAATATGGAACAAAAACAATTTGCTTCTTCCGATGTTCAAATCACAGTAATATTCCTTTTCTCAAGCAAAACGTGACGTCCTTCACTTCAATCCCTCCTTCTCCTTTTCACCAATCATCCTTTCGATCAATCAAATTCTCTGACTTGTCAAACTCAAGCTCAATGCTATTATGATATCATCTGGGTATTTTTTAAATTTTACATAAATAAGATACATACACTAGAAATAGAACACATACAAGAGGATACATGGGTGGCCTTCCTGACAGAAATGTTTAAAAAACAAAACGAAGAACCTTTACCAGAAACGCCTAATATAATAACTGAGGAAAAGACCAAAATCTCCCAAAACGATGTGAAAGAAGGAATAAACAAATTAAAAAACAGAAAGTCACCAGGAGAAGATCAAATACCAAATGAACTCTTAAAATATGGAGGTGATCATCTTGTACAACAACTGCAACTTCTTTTTAATAAAATAATCACCACGAACAGAATACCGGAGACATTTATATGGTTTTGAAAAATTATATTTTGATTGGAAATTGAATTTTGTACCACTTTTCTGTAGATTTATATGCATGAAAAGGGCACAGAATTCACCCAATTGCACCCTAGTGCATAGGGACAAAATCACTCCTTTCTCAAAAACGCAATCCTTTAAATGGTAGCATTCTGCGGTTTTTTCATATTTGAGGGTCCATTGATTATACGAAATTAACACCAAAATCCCTTTAACGTTGCAGTTCCTTTTAGCCCTATTTTGTTTTTTTTTAACATAATAGTCTAACATTATCTGTTATTATTACAGACCAGTGATCAATTCATATTAGGTCAATACTCAATATTATTAGGTACAAAACTAAATTCATATTTAATATGTGCAAATTTAAACTTACAAAGTGTTCGACTATATCTTTTAATATAATCCACTACTTATCAACTCACGATGGATTAAAGAATGACCAATATTGATAAATGTTTGCCATTAACATTATTAACTGATAAAAACTTCTGTTTCGCAGTCTCAGGCTGTCACAGCGAGTGAGAGTTTACTTCCAGTGTTTATGAAGACAGTTTTAACAGAGAATCTCTTTTAACAACTTTTACGACTATATCTTAATTAGCAGTCCTAATTGCTCATAAGCCATAATTTCGACTGAGATTGAGAAGAAATGCTATTAGTGTTTTGTTATCTGTGAAATATTTATTGGACTGAACAACTCTTTGACATTGTAATTAGTTTCCGTGCTCAAGATATGTTAATAATTTGTTAAAACCAACTCATGATATAATCTCCATTAGTGACCGATTTTTGCTTCATAAAAACGATCGAGAGATTAATGCGAGTGAAATGAACATATAAATTTAGGAGATTGTTTTAATATTTGTACAACAGAAACGATTCGTCGCAATAGTTAAGTTATTGCGTCTTATATAAGGTAACGTAAACTAAGTAATTGCATCTCCCTTTAAAATATGTGTTTTCCCACTGCCAAATATATTAAAGAATACAAAAAGAAAGTTGAAATTTACTACAACTTTTAAAGACACAGTTACATCAGTATTTATATATATTTTTTTAAAGTAACCGACATGCATTTTTGATTGCCCAATATCCAAACTGTTTACTTTTTGATCGATTTCCAGTGTCAGAATAATTGAAACAAAGTACCGATGCCATTCTTCTACCATTGACACTTTATGTTTTCTCAAGCAATTCCGATATGCCATTGTATGAAATATTTCAGTATTAATTGACACGAATACCTACCGTGAATTCAATGAAAGCAAATATTTTTGACCGACAGTGGTGTAGGACGCTAAAATAATACCAGTTAAATAAGATTATATCAGTAGTGTTAGTTTAACAATGTTCGTTATTGCGTGTCTCTTCTACTCAGTTAGAAATGCCAACAATTACATTTTTTTTCTATTATAATTCATTTTAAATTTTGGTAACCATGGAAACCTGTTAGTACAATTTTTTTCTCGTACGTTAATTCTACCTTTCATTTCACCCGACAGTAATCTTATTGCGACGTTTAGCTCTACTAGACACCAGACTCAGTAAAACACAAGTTTAATCTAAATCAAACTTCTATTAAAAATCCGCACTGCGATTCGCTGTTGATACCTATTGATATATCGCGAAAAATAAATATTCGAATTAATGAGGCAAAGGATAATATGTATTTTGGTCAATACAGATCAATAACAACAAGGTAGAATTAATCGATAATTACACATACTTGGGTCATGAAATCAGAATAACCAGAGAACCAAACCTGCGAGCTAAATAGACGAATCACGTTGGGATGGGCGGCATATGGAAAGATGAGAGACATTTTTAAAACAAATACCCCAATTCACCTGAAAAGGAAGGCATTTAACCAATGCATCTTACCAGTCTTGAAATACGGAGCAGAGACCCTAACTTTAACGAAAGCTACTGCCGAAAAACTGAGGGTAACACAAAGGCGAATGGAGAGATCAATGCTGGGCCTGACCTTGAAAGATCGCGTGAGAAATGAGGAGATACGCCGACAAACTGGCGTAGACGATATTATACTGCGAATCAATAAACAAAAGTGGAGGTGGGCTGGACATGTTGCTAGAATGGAAGACGGAAGATGGACGAAGAGATTATTGGAGTGGAGACCAAGAGTCGACAAGCGAAGTCGAGGCAGACCACCCACCCGATGGACCGACGACCTAAGGAGAATAGAAACAAACTGGATTGCAGCAGCTAGAGATAGAGAGAACTGGAGACGTTTGGAGGAGGCCTATATCCAACAATGGATGTGAAAATGGGACTGGATGATGATGATTAAACACATACAAACAATAATTACACTGCGAATATTAAGACAGATAACCAATTAACAGATCTCGTATCAACATAAAGCAAAGTACAACAGGGATCTATATTTTACCCTATTCCACTTAATATATTGTACGAAAAGTTTTTATATAGGCCGGACGTGGAAGAAATAATCTAGTGGACGGAAGAAGACCAATGTTTGCAGATAACATTTAAGGGTTATGAACAGTTATTACTCATCTAAATAAATATTGTTTGTTGTAATGTTTACTTACCTTCAGAAAGCTGCTTATTGTAACTGCTATTGTTTCTTGTATTGATTTTGAACGTGAATGCTTCTTATATAATGAAAATTGGTAGAATTAAAACAAAGTGAGCACCGCTTCTCGCTCACTTTTGACTAGTGGACTACAGGTAACAGGCGATATCTAAACATTGGCGTCCATATCTACGCAAACGTTCGTGCTATGTTTTTGTAATTTAGAAGGACTTACCCGTATCTTTGGAAGTATGCCAGCAACAGTTTGCGTAGAAATATTATAAAAGAAAATTAAGGAATTTGACCTCGATTTAGACAAAAGTTTTCTTGCAATTTCAACTGACGGAGCCTCGGTTAGCGTTCAGACCTGGTAGCCTGATTCCAGTATTTCAACAACTTTGCTATGCCTATGAATTGCAATTTGGAATATAAGACGTCCTTTATATAAAAAGAGAACAAAGTGACGACAATCCACTTGAAAATTCTAAGGCTGAAATATATAATGGCGGGGGCAGATCAAATACAACTAATTAGTCCAAAGATAGTGGACTCGCAGTTAAAGAAGTTTATTTGGAGATAAAAGGAGAGTGAATACCTGATTTTATGAATTCAGGGTTCAGAAATCAACAGTTTTCGGAAAATTGTACCCATGTCTAAAGGCTCACCAACTAAAAAAAAATCGGTTGCCTGTAAAGTCGGTTTTACGGGCGAACATTTTACGTGACAACGTCTTTTTCTCGGTAGAATATTTATTGATATGAATATTATTAAATTGCACAATAGGAACAAGGAATTGAATGAAAATAAGAATTGCACAAATTTTAACTATAGAAATATATTTTGTTTACTAAAACATTGTACATGTAAACTTAAACTTAACTAATTTCTATTTGAGTGATTTTGTTGAGGATAGGACGATGATAGGAGAAATATGAAATGAAAGGAAGTGTTTCTGCTGTAATGTGTCTTGCGAAAGTCAAGTCGATGGTTGTTCCTTTTAACGTAGTTGACGCAGCGCGCGCAGCGGACCGATCATGTTTAAGTGGGAGAGAGACGCAAGGCATTCGCCGGTCCGGCGGGCCTCTCTCTCGTTCGGTGACTCATCGTAACAGACGTGAGCGGGCGTTACACTTTTTCATGAGTGACTCCGAGCCACAACCTAATTTAAGACGTTGTCACGTCAATAACGTGTTTCAGTGATACATAATGGGATACCAAATGGAAGAAAAATAACTTAAAATAATCTGCTATGCAGACGACGCAATACTACTCTCTCAAAGTGAAGATGATTTACAACGTACATATGCTGCACCAATTTAATATAACCGCCAGAAAATTTAACACGTTAATTTCCCTAAAAAAAGACAAAATTTATGGTTACAACAGCAAATTTACTAAGATGAAGTGATGGAGTTTAAATATCTAGGCATTACATTATCTAGCTACGGAAAGCTAGAAACTGAAGTGGAAGATCAAGTGAATAGAGCAAACATAGCCGCAGGCTGCCTTAATAAAACAATGTGGAGAAAAAAAAATATCTGGAAAGAAATGAAAGGCAGAATTTACAAAATAGTTATCAGACCATGACATAAATAAGTAATGACATACGCGGCAGAAACACGACCTGACACAGAGAGGACAAAATGGATGTTAGAAACAGCGGATATGAAAAATTGATGGTAAGACTGGGCTTAAAGTACAGATATACGACGTAGATGCAAGGTGGGGAACATTAAGAACTGGGTAAAAAATACAAGGGTAGAGTGGAACGATCATATAAGCCGAATGACAACAAATAGAATAATAAAGACTGCAAGAGACGGTTCCCCAACAGGAAGGTGATGAGTAGAAAAACCACAAAAACGATGAAACAACTTACTGGAGGCACATTAAAAAACAGACAGAGTCATGTCTACATAAAAAGAAAAAGAAGAAGAAGAAAAAAGAGGGATACATCAAGAAAAGTTTGGAAAAAAAATAGAATTAGATAGAGATTGTAGTTAATAAGACAAGATGGAGTAGTTTGGTTACCATTGTAGAAAAATTTAACAAATTAAAATTGTGCATTGCTAAAGCATTGATTGATATGGGCCTTAGTAAGAACATTGAGTAAAGGTTTTTAAAACGTAATTTTGATGCTTTAGTAAATCTAGATAATATCTTGAAGCCGGTAAAACTTGCTGTCAAAGTCTTTTGCCGTCAAGATGCCAATCTCATTACTGCTGAAGCTATGCTCAAATTTATGATCAAGAAACTAGAAGATAATCATTCAACGTTAGCTTTAGAATTAGTTTTGAATTTGCGCTGACGTATTTTACAACGAAAATTTGACTGCAGTACTGATTCATCTCCAAAATCCTCGTAGTTACCACGCGTCGTGTGACGATGGAACTTTTCATCTTCCAGCCAAAAATTTTACTTTGAAAAGAAATTAACGATTTTGTAACGAGAATAAACTTCAGCCTTTTAAATTGATCTGAGAGAAATGATGACAAAGAGGTTGATTAAGTAAGAAAGGTCAATGTAGAGGTTTCGTCATCGTGTTCCGATCTTGATCTTACATTGCAACAGGAGTTAGAGTTCACTATATCGTCAGCATGTATTGTACTTTTTACCGGTCACTATTTGGAGGCAATACTTCTTAGCCTTCTGTCGTCCATTTTTGGACGTAAGCCTCTCCCAACTCCTTCCATTAATCACTATCGTGACCAACATACTTCCAATTTGTTTCGACTATTCTTTTGATGTCATCCACCCATCTCATCTGTGGTCTTCCTCTTGGTCATGTACCGTTGTAAGGTTTCCAATGTTGTATTGTGGCGTTCTTACGTTGGTTGTTTGTCTAGTAGTGTGACCTGCGGAACTCCATTTGAGTTTGGCAATTTTTTTTGTGATATACTCAATTTTTGTCTTTGATCTTTCCCAGCCGTTCCTCTTTTTATCTGACAGTCGTATACCTAACATTGCTCCTTCCAAGCTAATACACTTGAGTCCATTATGAGAAAAAGGAAATGACTTTTTATGAATCTGAGGGATCAAAGGGAAAATATCTTACATTTACATATAAAACCTTATAAGAAATAAAATAGCATTTTCTGCTTCTGGCTATATTGCCTCTAAAATAGGCGTAGTTTAGCAGACGACAATTTAGATATGTTGTGTTACCTTCGCAAACATTAGCAATTAAAAGGTTTAACTAAATAATAGTAACCTATAACTAAGTAATACAGCAACTTAATAAGTACACTAAACTACAATAATCTTCAGTTGAAAATGTGTTGTTTTTTGGCCGAACTTTAAAATTTCGTTAATGTATTTTTTGAAGAGGATATATTTTTTTTCAATATTTGTTACTTTTTTTGTAAATAATAAACGGTGTAATTTGATTGACCTCATACTAATAGTACTACTTAAATAAATGTGGAGTTAGTTGAATAATTCATTCCCTCATTACGCGTCCCAGATATTGTAACTTATTTTTATTGTGTTTATTATTTCATATTCTTTGCCCACAGTATTATTTCTCACAATACTTTCGTGTTCGTTTTCTTTTGTGTCTATGCTATTCTAAACATCCTTTTTATAACACCACATTTCAATTGACTGTAGCTTATTTATGAGTTCTTGCATCTATCGTGAACATAATGCAGAATCTCCTCACTATAATACGATGACCAACGCCACTGTAGTTATCACAATATCTGAATTTATAATAAGGGCATGATTTTAGCTCGCAGCTAAGTTTGGTCATCGCCACACAAAGTGTGTCCGACAATTAAAATATGGCGAGACAACAAAAGGCCCAAAAAAATTGGCAATTCGTCATATTGTCTCGAAGACGTCTGGCCTATAATTATAAATAAACGAAAGATGGATGGCCTGAAAACAATAATCGGTTTCGAAATTTTCCTTTAATTACCACATAGGTTAAAACATAAATAAATGGTGACAATCATTATTTGTGTTAATTAAGCTTTGTGTACAAGATTTTGTACAAATATAGTATACTCTAACACCGAAAGATGAAAAAGAAATTAATTGAATAATTCTATACAGATCTAGAACAGGTTTTTAAAAATACGAAACTAAAGAATGCAAAAGTCAGATAAGGAACAGAAAACGATGTTTGTAGAATGAAATAAGTTCTAGTTGTCTATTTAGTTATCTAATTATCAAATATGGAATTAAAATATTTAAAATGGAAGATTAGAAAGAAAAGATGAATTACATAAAATGCTTTTGGACTATCATATCTAAATTCTCCATCACTAAAGCGTATCGAGTCAGAATGCGAATCTGATAAAGATTATTTGGTCAAAAACTGGGTTATAGTCATGGATCACCCACTCTATTATCCCAATTTAGCACCCTACGATATTTAACTATGCTCAAAAGTCAATGCTTAGAAAGAATCCTTAGAGAATCTACTAATCCAGTAAAATAAGGCAAAAAAGGGGACAAACCTCGTAATGAAAGATAATAAGCTGAAAATTTGCATACGTCTTTATTTTGATGGTATAAAACTAACCTTAAAAGTCTCATATAATCACGTGTCCGCGACTTACGATATTAAAGGTCAAAGGTCACGAAAATGAGTTTTCTGCAAATATCTCGTTTCCCTTACACTTTATGACATTTAAGGTGGTAAAAAAAATTGTAGAATGGAAAATTCTCTTCAATTTTTGTCTCAAGTACTTTTATGTACCTTCAACCCTTCTTAAGATAGAGCGCAAAGAGTGGGGGACCGCTTACCTGTGTATACGGTAACGCGAAGTCAGCCAGTAGGATTCAATAAATAATAAGTTATATAGTTAATTATTCACTTAAAATACTATTATTATCATTAAATTTTTATTATTTATTATTTAATAAACTATATTTATAGATATTAACTATAAAATATATATTTTTTATATAATATTTATTTTATTTTTAACAAACATACAATATTAAATAAAATACTTTTCGTCCATATTACTACGAATATTATATCTCGAAATACAAATCTCTTGTACGGCGGTTGCTGTTTCTGCGAAGCTGTATCAGATGCTCCTTTGTTATATATGACCTAACCGGTTTTTTTAATATGACTTTCTACACACCGTGGCGAATGAGTTTGGGACTTCTATGTATATACGCACAATAGCGGTGGAGGGATATTTCACTTGATGATGGGAATGGTAGGGTAGAGCTATTTCTCTGCGTTAGTATTTCTTTACCGAAAAAAAATTATTTTATCGTTCAGTTGAAAACGACATCTTAACATCGACAGACGTATAATTTTGAGTGAATATTTTTAATTGCAATGGCTGATTTGTGTTTTATTTGTAACAAGTTAATATCATAAGGTGTCTCTGAGTGATTGAAAGAAATGACGGTCATATAAATTATTTAAATACTACAACATATATTATCGATGGTGGATTTCTTTTGCACCGCGTTGTATGGAATAAAGATGATACTTTCTGTAATATTTTACATAAATACGTCAGATATTTAGAAACACATTATGGCTCAAGTATCGTTGTTGTATTTGATGGTTACTCAGACTACACTAAGAACATTAAAGCAATGGAACAACTAAGAAGAACTGCCGGTATTTCAAAATCTTACGAACTCCGTTTTGATGAAACAATGAATGTGCCTATCAGCCAAGAACAATTTTTATTGAACACATCTAATAAAAAAATCTTTATAGACATGCTTATCGACAAATTAAAAGCTGTTATAATCACTACAAAACAAGCTAGAGATGATGCTGATGTTCTCATTGTAGAAACAGCTATTGAAGAGTCTGAACATGTAGGAAAAAACTTCCGTCATTGTAGGAGAACATATTGATTTGCTAGTTATCTTGATAGGACGAGCTCAATCACATCAACAAGAAATTTTTTTTAAAAAAATTGGTAAGGGTAATGCGGAGACAAAATTATATTCATCGAAAAGTTTTGATAAATACCCTCATTCTAAGAAACACATCTTATTTTTACACGCGTTTAGTGGATGTGATACGACTTCTGCGATTTATAGGAGAGGTAAAATATCGTTTATTAAAATGTTCGAAAAAAATCACCATTTACATCAGTCACCTCAACTATTTCAACAAAAAAAACTGCTCTGTACAAGAATTATTTGAAAATGGAGTACGTATTTTCTTAGCAGCGAATAATGCTCCAACATCAGAAGACGATATAGACTCTTTTCGATACACCCAGTTCATCAAATCAACGAGACTCAACAAACCAGTGCAGTTATCAAGTCTTCCACCTTCAAGTGCAGCAGCTCGTCAGCATATCATTCGTGTCTATTATCAGACCCAAATTTGGTTCGGAAATGATTTAGAACCCCAAGAATTCGGCTGGGTAATGCAAAATGAATTTCTGGAACCAATAACAACATTATTACCGCCAGCACCAGAAGAACTGCTGAATACAATATTTTGCAATTGCAAGAAAGGTTGTGGTTCTAATTGCGGATGCAGGAAATCAGGATTGCAATGTACTTTAATTTGTGGGCAGTGTAATGGACAATCATGTCTAAACGCTTCATCAACTTCAGATAATTTCAATGAAGAACGTGAATATGCACCTGATATTCTTGAATATTTTTATTCTGATACTTTAATAAACGAGAATGATGATGATGAATCCGATATTGAGCAGTAAGAGGAAGAAGAAGAAGACGATGAAGAAGAAAATTAATACAAAAATATTAACCATACATAATAAAAGAATATATATTATATTTGTAACTTTAATTAATCGACTACTGGATTAATAAATAAATATATAATTTAAAAAAATAATAAATATGATTTTATCAGTATTTAAAAATATAAAAATGATTATTGTTGAATGCTGCACTTGATCTTAATTTATCGTATATACAGCTGTTAAAAATATCATTAAAGTTCGTTTGAAATATTTCATTTAATATTGTATGTTTGTTAAAAATAAAATAAATATTATATAAAAAATATATATTTTATATATATTTTATAAATAATAAATAATAAAAATTTAATGATAATAATAGTATTTTAAGTGAATAATTAACTGTATAACTTATTATTTATCGAATCCTACTGGCTGACTTCGCGTTACCGTATACACAGGTAAGCGGTCCCCCACTCTTTGCGCTCTATCTTAAGAAGGGTTGAAGGTACATAAAAGTACTTCAGACAAAAATTGAAGAGAATTTTCCATTCTACAATTTTTCTTACCACCTTAAATGTCATAAAGTGTAAGGGAAACGAGATATTTGCAGAAAACTCATTTATTTTCGTGACCTTTGACCTTAAATATCTTAAGTCGCGGACACGTGATTATATTATGAGACTTTTGAGGTAAGTTTTATACCATCAAAATAAAGACGTATGCAAATTTTCAGCTTATTATCTTTCATTCCGAGGTTGCATCCTTATTTTACCGGACTATACAACAAAAATTGGCTCAGCTACTTAACAGCCTATCGGCTGTATATTTATTTACTTGTTAATTCATCATTTTTACTACCAATATTATAGTTTCAGCTTATCTTTATCATTATAATGCCTTCCTTTTTTTCTAAAATATTGACAAAAATATGAAAAATATAAATGACAAGAAATGTAATAATATCTATTTAAAAATATATCCCAAAAGATAATCAGTATTCCACAGACACTTCTAAACCTTTGAGAAATAATGATAGGTCGCCTAAAAATAATCTACTACTTCTTGATGACGCCTTTCTCCTCGTTAGAAAAAGCTGTACAATTAAGTCCATATTAATCTTAAAAGTTATGAAAAATTAGCCTGCCTCTTATGTTTGTTTATCTACTACACGAAAAGATTATGTTAAAAAAAATTGATGTCTGGTTGTCACGCACTAACACTTCACACTTTATAACTTATAAAATATTTTTAGTATTACTGCATTTACATAATTCGTGAGAAAGAAGATTTGGTTGTCGTGATAAGAAACATGTAAATATTATTCTTGGTATTACATTATATGTATATATATTATTATGATCCGCAAATGCAAAATATTTAATAAAATATAGGGAAAGGGAAGAAAACGAACGATTTATAAAATTATATTAGTTTGAAGTGCAATAAACTTTTTGAGTTATTGTAAATTGGGACTTTCCGGATTATGTAAATTAGTATATTTAAGATATTAGTTTAAAGTAATTCATGAAAAATCTTTTTTTTATCAAGGAACATGTCAAACACGTTCAAGTCCGACAACGCGACTGTCGCTTTCAGTGAATATAGCCTCAGAGGCCACCAACGCGAGTTGCGCGGTCTATGACTACCTATATGACAATATATGAATGTTATCTCAGCGGATTTTTCACGAATTACAACAAATATCTGCTGGCCGCTTGGAAACACTGGCATATACTGGAGTTGGTGTTTGGTTTTCGAATTTTGATGTTAAACTTTATTCTGAGTATATGAGAATGTATGAGTGTTATCTCGGCGGATTTTTCACAAATTATAACAAATATCTTCTGTCCCATTGATAAATTGGATGATAAAATATGAAATCCTCAATTCCATTGCTTACTTTTTAGATATTCAAGCTAGACTTGCTCGAAAACGACAAAATTAGCTGTAATAAAAGGTTGTAAAATAATATAAGTAAAAACATCGGTAAGCTTTAAAATAATCACCAGATGTATTTAGATTACATTGCATTTCCAATAATTTGTTGTATTATCATAATCCAATTCCATCGGTTTATTTTGCTATGCATTTAGTAATATTTTCTACGCCTTCGGTGTTGAATGTCTTTTGGTTTTACTGTGAGACATTGCACGTGTTTTGCTAAATACTTCAATTTTAAAAAAGTTATCTTACAGGAACATTGAGAACAGGAACAATGGAAAATCCACACGAAGTTGTTTCTCGAAAATTAAAACAAAATGAACTGGTGAGTTCTTAAAATAATAAAGAGATATCACATGTGTGTAAATGGAAAGATCAGCGAGATATTTTAATGATCCCTTCCGAATTTGGTCATGAAATGGTTCCAACAATATCTAGGAAAGGAATTGATAAAGAAAGGCCCCGTTTAGTCGCTGAATATAACAAAAACAAAGGTAGCATTGACTTAGGCGACCAGATGTTAAATTTTTATAGTTGCGAACACAAAACTATGAGGTGGTACAAAAAATAGGCATACATATTTTTCAACTTATACTAATCAACGCATACTATTTCTATACTAATCTATAATAATACAAAAATGTCATTGTACGACTTTCAGTTGTCGGTGATTGATAGTATTTTGGGACCAAACCCAAAAATCCCTCAAGTCAAGAAAAATTTGACGTTTCATTTGCCATCCCATTGCCCTAAATCATCTAATGGTATTATAAAACGACGACGAAGTAAATATTGCTGGCAAACTAAAAAAGAAAGAAAGGAGTCATTCTTTTGTTGTGCGGAGTGCCCTGAACATCCGGGATTGTACTTAGAAAATTGTTTTAGATGTTTTCATGAAGAATTTGAAAATTAGGTAATTAGTTTGTTTTCTTGATGTTGTTGCCATTTAATAATTACTTATGTTAGTTATCTAGGTTCATAATTATATTTTTTCTCAATCAGAGTATTATTATTTTTTTAAGTTCAACCGACACATTTGCTGCCCTGTGGCCACCAACGCGACTCACGCGGTGAGTTTTTTTGCTACCAAATTAATTTTTTTTTATATACATATTTATTATAAATGACTTTTTAAAGTTTACCTTAAAAATTAATTAGTTTATATGAATACATCTCAGTGGACCACTGTTTTCCCTTAAAAAAAGGGAGGGGGCTGAACGTGTTAAAGGTAGAAAGACCCTTTTGTCTCGTATGTTTTGTACAAAATTATGGAATTTGAAAAAAGATTTTTGATAAGCGGATTTTGTAGTTTTTAATGGAAAAGAGAGAACGGTTTGAGTGTTTAAAAATAAATTATGGACAGAATTGGCAGATGGGAGAAAATATTTGGAATCCGAAAGGATAAGTATCTGCTATTTGACTTTAAGCAAGAGAACATCGAATCCAGGAGAAGAAATATGAGACTATGAGAGCCAAAGTGATCTAACCAACATGTTGTTGATAATTAAGTTATAGATCGTAATTAGTTCTAATGACCTAAAGTTTTAAAGTAAAACCGGTCTAACCAACATTTCCGTATATTACTGCTAATTTCGCTCTAGCTTGATTGTATCATAGAAAATGACAAAAACACGAATAAGCTAACCCACGAAGTTCATTACATAAATACGTAAAAGAATGCTCTTTGTGTACGTAAAAGAGTGGGCTTACCATCCTCTTTGTGGGATAAACCCGTAGAAATTAAGATATATAAACATTTTTTATGAAAACCTTTCAGAGTTCTAGTGGTAAACTAGATAGACTTTTACAAAAAAGAAAATCCTAAACTGGAGTTGCACCCCAGGATAAAAGAGCACAAAGTAATTCAGAAAATATAACAGATGACGAAAAAACTCATCACCATCATGTAACCTCTTCTGTCTACTTCTGGACATAGGTCTCTCCCATTTTTTGCCACTATTCACGCTTCTGTGCGCCTTGTTGCCATTTCTTGGATATTCGTTTAATGTCGTCTATCCAGCGAGTTGGTGGTTGTTCTTTGCTGCGTTTGTCATCTTTTGGACGCCAGCCAATTAGTTTTCTAGTTCATCTTGAGACCTTTAGTCTAGCTATGTGACCTGCCCAATTCCATTTCAGATTGGCTATACGTTTTACGACATCGGTGATACCTGTTCTTTTCCTTAGGTCTTGGTTCCTTATTTTGTCGTTTTTTTGTCACGCTGAGAATAGATCTTTCCATGCGTCTTTGTGCCACTCGCATTTTTAGTGCTGTTGTTTTTGTGAGAGTGAGAGTTTCTGCTCCGTATGTAATAATAGGAAGAATGCATTGGTCAAATGTCTCCTGTTTCATAGCTATCGGGATGTTGCTCTTAAAGATGTCTCTTAGTGAACCATACGCCGCCCAAGCAAGTATTATTTGTCGTTGTAATTCACAGGTCTGATTGTTCTTGCTTATTCTGATTTCATGACCGAGATATATGCACTTTTTTGTCAATTCTATCACTTGATTTTAGATGGTTATGTGTTCGCTGGGAACCAAATTTCGTTTTTGAACCTATTGTTGAAGATACGTTTTCTAATAATTCTTGTAGCATTTGTTGTGCTTCATACAGATATTTGGTAATAAGTAGGTACTATATCGTCGGCAAAACGCAGATGATTGAGCATTTCCCCGTTTATTTTTATTCCTCTATTTTCCCACTTTAGCATTTTAAAGGCATATTCGTGAACCGTTATAAATAATTTAGTTGAGAGAGTGTCGGCCTATCTCACACCTCGCTTTATATGAATTTCTCTGGTGGTATCATGTAGTTTTACACGCATTGTGGCGTTTTGTTACAATGTTTGTACTAACTTTGTAAGCCGGTAGTCTATTCCACTATTGTTCAGAGTAGTTATAATGCTGTCTAATTCCACGGTATCGAAGGCTTTGTAAAAGTCTACGTCTAAGATAAGTACCAGTGATCTGTTATATTCTATCGATTTTTCTATTAAAGTTTTTACTGTTTGTAGATGATCGTTTGTTCCGAATTTTAGCGGAAGCCAGCTTCTTCTCGGAGCTGGTAGAAATCCAACTTGTTTTCTAGTCTTGTCGTAATTATTCGGGTAAACATTTTATAGATGTGGTTCAATAAGTTGATTGGTCTATAGTTTTTTAGGTGCGTCTTGTCTCCTTTCTTGTGTAGTAAAATTGTTACTGTATTGTTCCATATTTCCGGTATGCAATAATCTGTTTGACAAAGGTTAAACAAAATTTTTATTTGGTTGAGAAGGGCACGTCCGCCCATCTTTATAGCTTTTATTACGACTCCATCTTCTCCTGGTGCTTTGTTGTTTTTCATCTTTTTCACTGCGTCTTGGATTTCGCTTAGTGTGATCTCTGGCATGAGCTCTAAACCATGGTTGATGATTTTACGTGATGCGGCTGCTTCCAAGTTCGTTTGGTCTTCTCTTTGACATGTGTATAGTTCTTGATAGAAGTCTTCGGTAGAATTTTTCATGAATAAATTTTCTTAAATCTTTTCTAAAAACCTCTAAATAGCTTTTGACACTTCTTTATTTATTTTTCATAGTTTTTCTTCGTCATTGCTTTGGTTTTCTTTGATTCATCTTCTAGTTTCCATTAGTTGCTTTGTTTCAATGGCTATTTTTTCGTCTTGTCGTCTTTATGGCAGCATTTTACTCGAGTCTCTCGAATGGCTACAATACAATAGACGACAAAACTACTGAAGCAAAAAAAAATTCATTTTCATGCATTTCATGCATTTTCTAGACTTCAAAATATATGAAATCAAGATTTTTATAGGTTAGATATATATATTTTAAATTACATGAAGTCTTTAGAACATTCAAAAATAAAAACTATAAACTTTAAGCTTTTAAAAACCATGTTTTACACGGTTTTAAAGGTTTTTGATGGAGGTAATCATATTTTTTGAGATCGACATAACCTGAATAATTTTTCTTATATTTTTACTTTTTATATGATTAAAAGATAAGACTTATCGCAATTTTTCTATCTTTATAGACCTGTATGATGAGTGTACATAACCTAGAAATGCATTTTTTTTTTTCGAAAAAAGCGTATAACTTTTGTAGTAAAAGCGTAAAAAAATGAAAATACTTAACGCTGCAAACGTATGATGATTTTGAAAAATAAATAAAAAGGACTAATCCACTTCCAAAGCAGGCTTACTACGTTCCGCTTGGCAGTGTCATAATCTAGCAAGATGGAACGATGAAATGTTGTCTATATTAATAATTATATGTAAGAATATATAAAACAAAAAACATATAAAAACTTATATAATATAGTATATATATATATATATATATATATATATATTATAGTAGTGTTTTTTTATTGTCACATTGGAATCTACAGACAGTTAAAAACTATCTTGGATGAATCCTACCAACTTCGATTCTAGTACCTTTAATATCGCCAAAAAAAATGTTTAAAGATTTGTTCCTGCAGCTCCTCCTTTATTAGTTTCAGCAGACGCATCTCTATAGCATAACTTTCTGTTTGGACGATAGTTGAGTAATTTTTTAGGCTTTCGTCCTTTCCATTCGTCCGTTCCTAGATAGACAACAAAAAACGGCGTTTTGAAATTATATTTAGGTTGCATAGCTTCTAAAACCATTTCCAACTCCAAATAATTTTTTATTTTTCCTTCAGATTTGATTACAGTATTCTTTTGCCCTGCTTCATAGAGTCTTAAACGCCCTGCTTCATAGCGTCTGTATACGCCTACATTAGCTTCCTTTTCCATCCATATATGTAAAGAAGAGATGTTTAGTATGACCTCTATAGAGGCATTGCAGTAGTTGACATTACTATTATGATTAAGCATACTTATTGTTGTTAAAGCTTATTCAGCTTCTTTCTGGTGGTGTTTTGTTGGTATTTGGACCATCATACTAACGCTCCATACGTAATCACTAGCTGACCCGGCCACGCGTTGCTGTGGCTAAAGTTTTTGTTATATTACATTATAGTAAACAATCTAAGAGGAACAATAAGAGAACATCAGTCACGGAGTCCACTATGCTTTTTCACACAGATGGTATTTGTAAAAAAATATGGTGATCTCCTTATTTGACTTTCTACTACTATAACCCTTGTACTAGTACAATGAAATTATTTACGAACAAAGACGAAAATGTTGATGTTGGTATACAAATTCACTGGATTGAGATTTGAAGGGGAAGTACGTTGAACACAATTAATTAAAATGTTCTTACACTTGATATTAAGCAGAAATCAATAGGTACAAAATAAAAATTTATCAGATTTATTATTTCCATTTAATTTTATAACAAATATAAGTATATTACAGTATAATCCAGTAAATAACATGTGACGCTTAAACTCATGAATGAGGTAGGCAAGGCAGACAGTCTTAAACTTTTAAACATTAATATCTATTTTTTTGAATTATAAATACTTTCAATTTCAATTTAATTTAACACCAATCGGTGCCCAATGTTTTTGGTTAACCTGTCTTTAGCTAACACAAATAGATTCGACGGTTTCCCAACACGTGAACACGCAACATATAGTTGTCCATGAGAAAAACATGGATTTTCCAAATCTAAACCACAAATGGACATTGTTTGACCTTGAGATTTATTTATAGACATGGCGAAAGCTAAACGAATTGGAAACTGTAGCCTTTTGAAGGATATGGTAGAATCTGATGGTATCATCGGAATACGTGGCAGCAGGACCACTTTTCCTTTAAACTTCCCAGCCAAAATGGTTGCTTCAAGAATGTTTCCGGTGATCTTTTTGATGACCAAACGCGTACCGTTACATAATTGAGGTGGATTCAAATTACGGAGGAGAATAATAGGGGAACCAATCTTTAATCGAAGATTATGTGGTGGCATTCCAGGGATACCTAATGAATTTAAAAATTCAATCGGAAAATTTACACTTTCATTTTCATCAACAACAGTATCGATTGATTTAAAAAACATCAGATCACCTGGTAACAACTGTTGTATCTGGAAGTTAATTTCGTCAACATCAACGTTTTGGCTGCCAAAATCGCCCGTTGGCTAAGCCATACATGATTCAAATAATTATTCTGTATATTCGGGAAAATACTCTGAATCAATTCATTTTTATCCTGAACAACAGTGCAAAAATTGTCTGGTAGTTTAATGCATTGCTTATTTGGTTGCAGTTCTATTTTACCGTTCCCAATATCTAGTAGTTGTTCGGAAAATATTTGTGCTGATGGATCATTTTGCAATTGTACTCGCATATTTATGGTCAATCGAAGTGTTTCAACACTTCGCCATAAGAATGATTGTTTCAAACATGCAATATTCTCATCCGCGAAAGTAGAGCGAGGTATAACCGGTAAGGTCTGCCGGAAGTCACCAGACAAAAGTAAGATAGCACCACCGAAAAGTTTATTATTGCTGTTTAAATCTTGCATAGAGCAATTAACTTTTATAATTATGTGATAATACTGACATGTACATATTTAAATTATAGATTTTAAATAATAATTTCAATAAGAATTGAAATACTAATTTAATCGTTTAAATATAAGAAAAAAAATCTGAAAAACTTGTTATCATAGCACATTGAAATAATAAGTGCTAAATATTTTTTAATAGAGGTTAAATAAAAACAATAAAAAAAAATATTTGTACAACTATTGAAAAAGTGTCGGAAATTGTGTATCATTTTTGCATTGACATTTTAATTAAATTTTATAATTATGTGATAATACTTACATACATATTCAAATTAAATTATAAAATTTTGATCAATGAAGCACAAATAAGTAAAAAACAGGATTAATTTCACTGTATTATCTTCATTATAATATGAATTCAATTTACACTTCAGTGTAAGTAACACGTGGCCGGCTATGCTAACACCAAAAATTTAAAAAGTGGAAATAATTGAATTATACAGTATTTCGTTCACTACAAAATAAATTTAATTAATTTTATAGCGTCAACAACACGTGGTAATTATGCTATTAAAATGTATCTTATATGACACGTTCGTAGATTTACCATAGCAGCGCCATCTATTGATTACTTACTCAACCCAATCGAAAGGTATCGACATCTGTTAGAATCATTTGGAGGTAACAGATAATTGTGACTGTCAAATAATAACAGACAAATAATTAGCAATAAATTAAAATTGCGACTATAATTTGAGATTTAAACTATCCTATCTCTCAAGTTGGATCGAACTGCACATGGTGTGCGAATTTTATTATAATCGGTTAATTGGTTTAGGAGTCCATTGAAGACAAACATTGTGACATGAGATTTATATATATTAAGATAGGTCTGACTAAAATCATATAACCATTACATCCATTTGGGTTCCATACCCATATAAGACAGTTTTACTAGATATATCTGTAATGAGGACTGATATTAATATCATTTAAGATAGTAAAATATAAAGAAATGTGGTTAGTAAATGTTCTTAATTGTTCACATTTTTAAAGTGTTAATAATCAGGTCATAAATTGTAAAGTAGCCAAAGCAATTATATGTTTCACATTAACCTATAGATTTTACATCAATCACTCTCAGTGGGAACCACAAATAAACTTCACATTATCAACAGCAGCGGTGGTGAAAAAAATAATAATTAAGATTCCTCCCAATGATAAGGTGGAGTATCGATTTCGATATAATAAATTATTTTATTATGAGATGAGGCACAGCCTGTCGTCTTATTTATCTTTCTTGATGATTGTTCAGATATTAGTCCGTGGGCTTTTCGGATAGAATAGGGATGCACAGACCAATCTAAGGGCGGTATGTAAGGCTTAATGAGAAGGTTTCAAATATTGTGAGAAAATACCTACTTATTGACTATTTATATTTTTAAAAATTCTCCTATAAAAAATATAATATTAACAATTTTAAGAATGCAGATATTATTTTAAAATATATTTTAATATATAACATATTTTATGTAACTACAATCTTTATTAATTTTTTTTAAGAAAGCACCATACTTTTTAAATAAATTTTAACACCAAATCCATCAAAAATAAGTCACTCTACCTTCAGACATCAAAAAAGCAAAATACCGTCACTCCTATCCACTACTTAAAATCGTGAAATATTCGTTAATCCTTCGAAATTGAAAAACGCCCTAACAGCTTAAACACGCTGCACAGGAGTAGGCAAATGAAACAGTTTGCATGTTTCAAACATGTTGTCTATTTGTTACTATAACATTACCTTAATAAAAATAATGTCTGGTAAATCATTTGATGCTCTGTTACTATTTACAAATTGCCAAAAGTACTTTGGATTACTGCATAAATTATGATTTACTTGATTCAGATAAATATTATAACATTGATTTGATAAATCTTTACACAATATTTCTGTAAGTTCCGAGAAAATAACATATTCCTCTTAATTACTGAAAGCCAAATCATTTTCATAAACATTTTTTTCTGTACAACTAAATAACGTAAGTTGGCATTAAACCATTTTGGATAACTAGTTCGAAATCTTTTTACTGGTACAAATAATGATAATGATATATTAAGTATGTTGTAAAATTTTGTTAAAGCATCATCAACTTTTGACAAATTGAGAGGTATCTTCTCAATGTATCGTTGAGAGATAGTTATTGAGACCTTCATCGTCTGCATTTACAAAATCATTATAAAATTCAGTATATTCTAATGACATTCATACAAACTAATATTAAAAGTGTAATTTAATGTGATATGATAATAACCATTTATAAAAATCGAATCTGAACTTTCGCTACTTGTAAATTCCATGTCATTAAGTCTAAAAATACATTTCTTTCATTTGGAATATTAATTATTTGGAAAAAATACAAGAAACCGTAAAACTCAGCTAAGTATAATGCCTGTGAACCTTGAGGTAAATTTACCAAGACACCTGATTCATTGTTATCCCATAAAGCTTCAGAAAGATTAAAGTCTCCAAATATATAATGTCTTATGACGATTATACCTTTGATGTTTTTGACTGATAATTCTCCGACGTTCTGACAATAAACTTGATATGAACTTAATATGAAACTCTAATAAGGATGAAATTATTTTTTCCTTCTCTCTTTAATGATTTAAATTTTGATACACAATTTTTGTATTTTATTTAATGTCTTTTTTGCCTTTATTTTGTTTGTCTTTTAATTTTTTCAAGCTTTACTGAACATATCGCTTTGTATATTTGTTTGATCACTATTTATTTTGATTGTCGAGTTCAGTAGTTTTTTTTGTTCCTTAAAATGTCCTTACCAACACTATTATTGGACGAAATAACTCTAAAATAAGAGGACTAAGCTCTAAGAGAACGAGACTTAGTACCTGTGATCGTCCCTATTAAAATAACTTTCACTAAATCATCCATTGCTTCAACTTTTTCTATTTGCTTCATAATTTCCTTGATTTTGGCTGTGTCTTGATTTATCCTATCTCTAATATTCAAACAATTGAATTCAAAAACATTAAACAACATAAAAATTGTTAGCTTTTACAATTCTCTCATTTATTTCAATAAACAGTTCTCTAAATGTCAAACCTGACGCATTGGAGTAGCATTCGAGATCACCAATAGTCTTCCTAAGTAACAAAAACATGTTCGAAAGAAAAGTACTAAGGCGAATCTAAGGAGCAGTGAATGACAATGAAGTATGAATAAGACGATACAACTCCGAACTTTATAGAATATACCAGGAACCAGATATCATAAAGCATATTGTATAAGACGTCTGAGGTGGATAGAGCATGTAATGCGGATGAAATAAAGTAAATCAGCTAGAAAAATGCTCCTTGATAGACCCATTTATCAGAAAAGAAGAGGAAGATCCACAACAAGCTTCCTTAATAACATCGATGAAAAAATGAGAAATATGAGAATACGGAGGAAGGCGATGTTTAGGGACGACTGAAGAAACATTCTTGAGGAGGCTAGAACCCACGTAGTGTTGTAACTCCAGAATGATGGTAATGTCGAATAGTCTTTCCTATTCCTAAATCACAAATTTTTTAACCTTTTCGTGTGAGGATTTTTTCTTGGTACATTTAAATTTCTCTACTTCAGTCTTTAAATCCTCAACCATAGACTTGGTTAATTAAAATTGGTACTGACTCTCTCATAATCCTCACAGAAATATTTTAGTTTCCTAGTATCTGCTGCCAGTTGAAGATATCTTACTTGTGTAGCTGTTACACTGCCGCAATTAATATATAAAGCCCTCGTACATCCATCACACTTGAAAGAAGTCTTATTTTTAGCCGCATCTTTCTTGCCCATTTGGATATTTAACAGAATGCCTACCCTTTAATAAAGATAGTAAGTTACGTCACTTGTAGATTCTTATTACTTATCTATCCCTATCAATTTGTTCTAATTGCTTTAATTTTGTGTTTGAAAGAGAACAACTAAAGGTATAAACCTATCATTGCAGTTATTGCAATTTACAAACAAACAAATTGTTTTTTCAAAAAAGAAAAATGATTTTCACATACCCTGTACAAATTATGCATATTTTGATATAACTATTGTCTCGAGATAGGGGATGAAGCCATGCCAGTAATTGCAGATCCTCCAAAAGCACCAGAAGTTGCTTCAGAAATTGCTAGTGAAAATGAATTTAACCTTCTTTTCTTGTGAATAAAGACATTTCTGTTCTATTCTATTCTATAATTATTATTGAAAAACATTTTCGCAAAAAAGTATTTTGAGAATCATTTGGGCACATCACACTTAAATTGTATTTTATACAGATTTATAAAATTAAATCACCATAGTGTGTTCTTATGGTCCCACAATTAAACAATTACAGAAGAAAAAGCTTAATACACACATATCCAAAAGTTTGGAATACGTACAAATAATATATCTACGCCTATGGTGGTTTTAAAACTGTTGTTGATATTCATTTAAAGCGTTTTTAAACGAAAATGATAAAAAATTTGAATCGTTTTTGTATGATTTTGGTCACATTCAACTGATAAGCGTATTTACACATTATTTCAGTCTTTGTTAAAATTTGAATTGAGCCATTTAAAAATGTCTAAAAACGTGGTTTCTCATTTATAGAGACCTAGAGTAATGGCTTTGTTACAACAGGGCTTTAGTCAAAGTTATACCGCGAACATTGTTGATGTTACACAGAGTGTTGTATCGAAAATTAAAAAAAAATTCAAGATACAAATATCGTCCCAGAAGTGGTAGAAGTCGATGTACAACAGTAGCACAAGACCGTCAAATAACATTGATAGCTCTTAGAAATCGTCTGGAATCTACAAGTGGTATATCCAGAACAATTTCTAGGCTTCAAGGACTGAATATTTCACGGCAAACAATAACACGCAGACCAAATGCGGTAAATTTGTATCGTATAAGACCGCTACGTGTTCCTAAACTAACCTACCAATACAACATAGTAAGGTTGCAATGGGCTAGATAAGACCGCTACGTGTTCCTAAACTAACCTACCAATACAACATAGTAAGGTTGCAATGGGCTAGAGAACTGAAATAACGTGATATTCCCTGATGAGTCAAAAATAGGCTTGGTATCTGATTCGCGAAAAACACTGGTTTGGAGGGCCCCAGGACGACAAGCCCGACTAGAAACAGCCCAACCGCGTGTCCCATTTGAAGGTGGCAGTACTATGGTTTGGAGTGGTATTATGAGTGGCACACGGACGCCACCTGCGGGCTCTAGAGAGAAGAGTTACTGGTGTTGTGTACATCGAGGAACTTTTAAATCCTGTCGTACGTCTATTCCGAGGGGCAGTAGGTGATGAATTTATGTTTATGTATGACAACGCACCTCCTCATCAAACAGCAGCAGTACAAATTTTCTGGAAGAAGAGGGAATATCTACATTACAGTGGCCCTCGAGTTCCCACGACTTAAACGTTTGGAACATTCTCAAAACGCGCATCAAGAAGCGAAACAATCCCCCTATTGCACTTCGAGAACTAAAAGATGCTGCTCGTGAAGAATGGGAGAGAATTCCGCAAGCCCGGCTTGACCAGTTAATCGGCAGCATGCTAAATCGCCTACAAGCATGCATACAGGCCAATGGAGGAAATACTAATTATTAGTTCCATAAAGATTATTTTTTTCTATACAATTTATTTTTAAATGTAAGTTGTACGTTGTAAATTTTTCACTCCAAGAGAATAAATAATTTTTTTGCATATCGTTTATCTGGTTTTAAGATTTATTTAGTATTGTTGAAAATTGAAACAAAATGATGTTTAACTATTCAGAAGAGTTTATATATTCTTCTTTTCATGGCGCCGTCTCCTTTCGAAGGTTGGCGATCCAAATGGCAATTGCAGTTTAAGAAACTGCTGCGCGAAAGATTTTTGCGGATGAGCGGTCGAACCATCTCCTCAGGTCTTTCAGCCACGAGTTTTGGCGTCTTCTTACTGATCTTTTGCCCTGTACTTTTCCTTCCAGTATAACTTGAAGTAATTCGTATCTTTCGCCTTTCAACACATGACCCAAGTATTACATTTTCCTCTCTTTGAATTATTCTCCGTAATTCTTTTTGTTTACACATGCGACGAAGTACCTCAACATTAGTAACTCTTTGTACCCATGGAATTCTCAGCATTCGTCTGTAAATATACATCTGAAAGGAATCTATTCTTTTTTCTATTTCAGAGTCCATCGTCCAACTTTCACAGCCATACAGTAAAGTTTATATATATAAAAATCAATAAAAAGATGAAATATTCCAATATTCCAAACTTTTGGACATATGTGTAGTTGCTTAGTGGATATTTAGAGGCAAGAAAACGATAATTCTATGATGAAAGGTAGGACAATAAAAACGCTAATTATGGTATTATTATAGCTGGATGAAAACAGTAGTTTGAAAAAAATGGACTATTATTACTAAGAAGATTAGATGTTGAACTTGTTTAAATATTTTGTTGTTTATAAATTATCTGAACTACCTACAATATAATTGCTTGATTACTATTATTCACAATCGATTTTGCCTAAAACTAAACAATGAAATATTTCAACACCTGGCATCCAAAATATTTCGTAGCGTACTTGTGAAAAATATAAGAAGCTCAACACCACAGGGGCGATACAATTTTCTAGGATCTATCCGATATCGATGCCAGCGGCTATTATAAAAAATCCGAAAAACTAACACGGAGCCATTAAAGAGGCGTACCAGAAACAATATAAAAAATTGCTTGTTTGTTGATGGTTCATCAAAAAAGCTATTATTTACACATAACTTTTTAACAAATTACGCGTTCGTTATGTTCTCGCCTCTTGGGCCTAACTTGTCCGTAATTACAAATTATAGACGAATTTATATCTACAAATGACTGAGCCGCTCGGTAGCTCCATCGCATAATAACTAATTAAAATATCTATCATCTCGGATAGATTTTTGATTATAGTCTGTGGGCTTAATGCTGATAATTCGATAAAGTTACATTTCATAACCGATTTTTTTTAGATTTATTGAATAAAGCTCATATCAAATGATGGATGTTAAAATATGAGAAGGAAGGATTATACAGGTAAAAATAACATAAAAAACGAGGTGGAACATAAAAGGAAGTACTAATACCAATAAGAGGAACATGACTGGTATAATTAGAGATAATGTGATTGAAGTGCTGAGAAAGGACTGATAAGTTTAAGTATAAACAGATCTGATGTTGATTAAGCGACGTTTAAGAAAAAATAAAAGTATAGAAAAAAATGGAGTCTTCTACGACTTGGCTCTATCCTTTGTACTGCCAAAAACCTGTTTTAATGCTAAAATTAAGATATATATGGAAAGAGACTCATGTTATGATAATTGGAAAACCAGGAAAAAACGGGACCTTTCCGGAAAATTACAGGCCTATATATTTAATATCAATAAGCAAAATTGCAGAAAAAGTGATACTAACCAGGAAGAAAGAGAAATACCTGAAGCATAGTTTGGATTCAGAACAGAACACCCATGCGAACTACAAAAGTACTGCGATTAACTGAATACCTAACGAAAGGCTGCAATAAAACGATGTGTACAACTGCTGCCTTGAGAGTGGCATTAAAACTTGCTGTAGAAAGTGAACGACCATGGATACAGTGAGGCAATGACATGTCTTCTTGTATCGTATCTAGCTTACAGGAGGTTCCGAGTCAGGATACTCCGCCCTGTCTGGTGTCGGCATCATGGAGGCTAAAGTGCTGCAGGGAGCGGTGCTATAGCCTTATCTGTACACCATCTACATAGCCGACACTATAACCGATCCCAGATCGTTATTGAGTTTATACGCAGACGACACTGCAATAGCAGCATGTAGTACAGATCCAGACCTAGCTGCCATCCAGACCATCTACAAAGAGCTTCAAATCGCATACAAGCCTGGTGCATAAGATGGAAAGTATCAATAAATAGAGATCTAAATTTACCCAACACTCCAACAGAATGGACCAGAAAAGCTAAATACCTAGACATAACGCTTGACAAAAAGCTGACGTTTACAGAACATGTTTACCAAACGATCTACAAATCCAAGGCGTTAAGGAGTCAACCCTCTTCGCTAATGGGCCGGAAAAGTAAGCTGAGGTTCAAAACAAAGATCAGAATTGCCAACAGTATTATCCTGCCAACATTAGTGTATGCCTCCGCAGCATATGGACAGACCTGCAAAACAAACAAGAAAAAGATCCAAATAGTCCAGAACTCCATAATCAGAGAATCGCTGTAAATATTAAAATAGGTACCGTTAAGGTACGTATATAGAGACTCAAACCAAAAGAAGATCCTACGAACAATGGTCGAGAGAGAATACGAGATTTTGAACGACCTCAAAAATCATCCCAATAGAATATTAAGAGAGTTAATAGACTATGATGAAAACTTAGGAAGGTGCACAGATAGATCAAAAAACACCTAGCAGGACATAGAGTGGACCAGCAGGATCTAAAAATACTGAGATAGCCATGCAACAGTCAACCAAGTAGCGGTGAAAGAAGGCCCAAAAAAAACCTCCAGAAAAATATACACGGGGTGTGTGATGGCAATATACACCTGGGAATGCACACCCCACCTCACCCACACTTTTAAGCATTTAAGTAAATATATACATGGGATGTGTGACAGCACTATACACTTGGGAATGCAGTCCCCATAGTAAGGATATAAAAAAAAACGGGTGTTGCAGTCCAGTGGGACTGCCGGTAGAAGTTATAATTCTATACACGCGTTCGCCGTTACAAATTTATATGGGAGTCAATCTGTACAATCATTACATATGTAATGCTATAGGTAAGATAGAGCAGAAAGAGAAATAGAATTAAGTATATACGTATATGGTGCATCGTTTGCTGTATATAAACAACATTTGACCTGTAATAGGAGTATAGTAAATGAAGGATTAAATCAATATTTTGATGAAAATGTATATTTTCATTTTCATATATGTATGAAAGGAGTTGAATGCAAAAAAAAATTTACACATACTCTGCAGCAAAATTCATTGTTTATTTTGTTAATAATATAAAAATACAATACAATACACTGCAACATAATTCAATATAATAATACAATACAAATTAAAATGCAACATTCATAAGTATTTAAAAATGACAATATGCCTAACTTACTCACGCATATGTTTAATTTACCATGATAATAATATTAATAAAATAATAATAATAATATTAATAAATATTAAATATATTTACAAAAAGAACATTTTTATTCTCAAGAGAGAAAGAGAGAGAAAAAATATCTTCTGTCTCTCTCTTACCTATAACTTACATATGTAATGATGTTGCCGATTCACTCCCATACAAATTTCTAACGTCGAACGCGCGTATAGAAGTATAACTTTAAAAACAAAGTAAGTCCCACCCAAACAACTCTTTTCTGAACCTTAAAACTTGAATTACTAAATTTTTAGGTAACTGATCTAAGCCTCAGTTTTATTATAAGTTATAAGTGTAAGATACTTATAAATGGGACCCTGGAGAAATTAATATATTATTTGAAAACACTTGTATAAATCATTAGATCCCTGGATTTTTTGATTCTTTGTGGCACCGTTTCAAAATCCCCACTTAATTGTAAAAATCTTATTAAATTAACTCTCGGTGAAAGAATAACCCTTTCTTCCCAGATGGATAACGTCACTAGTATCATATATATGCCAAAAATCATAATTTAAAAATAAAATCGACCTTTTTTGAAATTTATGTCATGCATATAAACATATATGTATACATAAAAGAAATTTAAAATAACAATCATTATATTTGTCCCTTTCTTCTCTACGCCCATGACTACTGTATGTACTAAATATTTAATAATAGATAAAATAGTTTGGAAAATTAAATAATGTATAAAATTAGTGAAACAATAATAAAAAATATATTATGATTTCTCCATTCTTTGATTTTTAAAACCAAAGTGACAAAAATCAGAACATAATAATTAAAAAAAAATATATGTCCTCATTGGGATCGAGCTTGCGACTTCTGGTTCTAAATACCACCCCTTAACTCATTCGACTAGAAACCTTAAGAAATAAGAAGGCTAATCAATGTCATTATTTGTCAAGAACATGTCAGTTTTTGGTTGTATTTTGTGTTTATTTATTTATTGTATGTCAAAAATGGAAAGGTTATTACGAATCATAGAAGTTCCAGGAAGAATATTTATTTGCAAAAGACTTTGGCCAAATGTATATACCTACCGAATTAATATAAAATAATAATATCAATCTCCTATGCGAAACGGATGACCACTTCCTCGATTTTCTGACAGGCCTTTTTAACACCTTTTACGACAAAGGGGAGATTCCGGAGGAATGGCTTCGATCGACCTTTGTAGCCATACCTAAAACACCAAGTGCAAAACACTGTGATCAACACCGCTTAATAAGCTTGATAAATCACATTACCAAAGTTTTCACCAAAATCATACACAATAGAATATATAACAAATGCGAAGCAAATATATCGGAGTCACAGTTCGGATTCCGAAGCGCATTGGGCACAAGAGAGGCGATCTTCAGTCTGCAAGTTTTAATTCAAAGATGCAGAGACATGCACAAGGACGTCCACTTGTGCTTCATCGACTTCTCCAAGGCGTTTGACAAGGTCAAACATGATAAACTCATGGAAATGCTCAGAAAGATGAATATTGATGGCAAGGATCTGCGCATAATAACCAGTCTCTATTGGAACCAAAGTGCTGAGATAAAGATGGGCAACTTACACAGTGGGAAGATAGATATTAAAAAGGGTGTACGACAGCGATGCGTCCTCTCGCCGCTCCTGTTCAATATATACTCTGAACAAATCTTCAGAGAAGCACTGGGAGAAGTTTCGGAGGGTATCAAAGTAAACGGAGAGGTAATCAATAATATTAGATATGCTGACGACACAGTTATTATCGCAAATGACTGCAACGAGCTTCAAAGACTCATGCAAAGCATACACACAGCAAGTCAAGAATATGGTTTAGAACTCAATACAACCAAAACTAAATGCATGCTCATCAGCAGAACACAACAACCTCCGATGCAATTGACATTAAACAACCGAAAAATAGAACAAGTGGAGACATACACATACCTTGGAACCACAGTCAACACAAAATGGGACCAGTCAACAGAAATAATATCACGAATTGAAAAAGCGCGAAACGCGTTCAACAATATGAAAAAGTGGTTCACAAGCAAAATCTCATTGGAACTAAAATTAAGACTGGTCAAGTGTTATGTCTTCCCGGTCTTGTTCTATGGAGCAGAGGCATGGACCACAACGGAAGCCACCCTGAAGAAACTAGAATCCTTTGAGATGTGGATATATCGCCGTATTCTTCGGATATCCTGGACAGACCACATCACTAACGTGGAAGTAATACAGAGAATAGGCAAAAGCAAAGAAATAATCTTCACCGTAAAGAAACGGAAGCTTGAGTACTTCGGACATGTCATGAGGCATACTAAGTACCGGCTGCTACAGTTAATAGTTCAAGGAAGAATCGACAGTAGGAGGGGACCGGGAAGAAGACGACACTCATGCATGCATAACCTGCGACAATGGTTCGGACTAACATCGACCGAACTGTTCAGAGGTGCCGTAAACAAAGTCAAAATAGCCTTGTTAATAGCCAACGTCCAAAACGGATAGGGCAAAGGAAGAAGAAGAATATCAATAAATATTAAATATATTTACAAAATGAACATTTATATTCTCGAGAGAGAAAGTTAGAGAAAATATATCTTCTGTCTCTCTCTTACCTATATCTGACATATGTAATGGTTTTCCCATTCACTTACGTACAAATTTCCAACGTCGAACGCGCGTATAGAAGTATAACTTCAAAAGCTTCAGTCATCGCACTAAATTCTCTGTATAAGTTCGACTAAATACCGGTGCTCGCACTAAAACTAAATTTAAAATTATATTTAAATATTTAATATACATATTAACAATATTTTAGAAGATTTTATTTCAAATATTCTGGGATATAGTTACTGTTTTCCAAAAACGTGTGGTGATTATATAAGTCGCTATTCCATTTGACAAACATATTTCTATGCCAATTTTATAGAGGCAATTTTAAAGCAAATAATGAAGATGTACAATGTAACAACTAATTAAAATATATAACTAAATAAGTTCGTATACTAAACATATTAAAAATATTACATAACTATAATAAAATATTTAAGTAAGCACTAAAAAATTTTCCAAATAGAACGCTTTATAATATATAAGGGAAAAATGTTCTAAAATTTTCAGTAGTAATTACTGTTTTAATAGGAATAAGCCACAATTAATAAGTTTATTGACATTTCAATTTCCACTTTGGAAATCTTTTTCAAAATACAAACATTAATAAATTAAACAAATTTTGTTTTTTGTTACTTGGAAAAATCGTTCTAATATTTTAATTTTCTTGCTCATAATACTGATATAACTCATTTATATTGACAATAAACACATATATTATGCATTTTAAAGTAGGTGACTTTAAAATGATATTGCTAATATTCCAAGATAGTTCATTCTATTACATGAAATCAATGTTAACTTGAGAATATCCGTCAGAAAAACATCATAGCATCTGATTCGTCTTTAAAAAGTGGTGGTCTGTACACTGTTGTCAGAACTTCCGTCCTTCTGAAAATCTAATGAACTTTCTTATTTCGCATGGATCATTCTATATATTTTTATCTTTTAAAGTACTTAAGAAAAAATTATTATTTTTCATGTAATTTATAACTAAATGCCATAATTTCGAAGTTATTGCTACATTTACCTCATCTTCGCCAAAGTTAAAACAATACATTTATATCAATAAACACATTTATAGTTTATTTTTATGAACGAGAGAGTAATTAGCATAATTTTAACTGGTAGCTCCGACCACTCCATGGGCGTGCTCAAGATTAATTGAAAAATTACTTTGAATAATTGTAAAAAATAAATGAATTATTTCAGTGTTATAAAGTGTTATGTGTATGTAAACAAAAGTGACCTCTTTTATCACACACTATATTAGAACTGACTGGCCTACATTAAAAAGGGTTTTAAAAAATTCACATTTTTTTTAATTTTTAAAAATTACAAAAGAGAAAAAGAGTTTTTAAAACCGTCTAAGGTATGTTAAATAGATGAATAAAAATATTAATATAAAACTTACAGCTACTTGTTACAAATCCAAATCAGATTCAGAAGATGAACTTTCAGAACCAAGATTTATAATAACTGGCTTGATCATTTTATCAGTAATATTGTCCAGCTTCCACATTTTTCCTCTTCTTTAATAGTGTGATTTACTGCCTTTTCCCAGTTTTCAGGTTTTACATTATTTACGGCCTCCAAAAACAACTGTTTAACATCATGAATTTTAAAAGTGGTATTTTTTCTTGAAACTTCACTCTTTATCTGTGCCCATACCAGTTCAATCGGGTTTAATTCACAATGATATGGTGGGGATCTAAGTACTGTCATTACACGATTTTTGGCAATTTCATCAATTTCGTATTTTTTAAATTTTTCTTTATGAAGGGCACACAACGAATAAAGTTCCTTTCTTATAGATCCGGGATGGTACGTAATATTTTTTGAACTCAGCCAATTCTGCAAGTCTTTTTTTAACCACTTGGTTGTGGGCAGTCCTTCTATAAGTCTGGAGTGATAACTTGCATTATCCATTACTATTACACAGTTCTTAGGAAGAAGATCTATCATTTGTTCGAACCATTCTTGAAAGACATCAGCGTTCATGTCTTCATGGTAGTCACCGGTACGAGTTAATTCAAAAGTTAATAAACCACCTTCAACAAAACCGTCTGAACTGCCAATGTGTACTATTATCAGCCTGCGTCCCTTTCCTGATGGTGGGTTTAAACCAGTAGATAAGTTATTTACAAAAGCGTGCCTTTGACTTGTAGCAGTTTCATCCTGCCAAAATTTATTTGGTGTATGACCCTCGTTGATCCATGTTTCATCAAGATAAAATATTTTTCTTTTTTGGTTTCTCATTTCCTTTATGGTTCTTAGAAAATGTCTTCTCCATATGACAATATCGCTTCTTTCTAATAAAATAGACTTTCTGGGATTCTTTTTCCAGCGGAAGCCTATTTCTTTTAAAAGTTTCCATAACGTACTTCGACTCATTTCTGGGTAATCCTTATCATCTCAAACTGAGACAAGAACTTTATCCAATGTTGGAAATTCTTGTCTAAAGAAGAATTTATGCACTTTCCGTCGAAGTCCTTCTTTAAAATGATATTCTATTTGAAATTTTGGTTTCCCTGGAGCATTACGTGGCATTTGAAAACTACCACATTTCTCTTCTTTAATAACTCTGTAAATTGTAGATTTCCCAACACCAAGTGTACTGCTAACTAACTCAACGGTCTCATCAACACTTTCACATAAACGTGTGTCTGTAAATGATTTAAAACAATTAAATATTAATGTTTTTTCATTAACTGTTAGAGGACCAATTTTTCGGCGTTTACACGGCACTTCCAAATTTTCCCTAACACTAGTATACACAATAAACTGCACCTTGCAACTGAAGTACCTACTTTTAGTGAACTGTTAAGAATTTTGAATACGCCACTTGGACCTTCCTATATACAAAATGGAAAAACCCACTATCACATTTTCTGTGGAATAAGTTTAGAAGGTAATTATCTAGTCAATTACTGTCGTAGATTCCTGGAATTAAAGAATTAAATGTTTGATTGTTGAAACCCTTACTTCGTGGAATGCACTCATTTCAGATAAAATAAAACGTTTTATTTTATCTAAAGAATTAAACTTTATTTTGCAAATAGGCAAAGAATTAAACTTTATTTTGCAAATAGATAAAATAAAACGTTTTATTTTATCTAAAGAATTAAACTTTATTTTGCAAATAGGTAGGTACTTATTAAAATTTTATTGGTTATATATAACCAATAAAATAAACATCTTACATTTCTTGCAAATTCATTAGTACCTGTTAACCTCCATCACTCCGACACTGGCAACCTTATTTAGGGATTAGTAAACCTCACAACTATTGTATTCTATTCTGCTCCAACCTTTATACCTGGTGGTCATACTCAATTTAAAATTGTTTTCCTATATACTTCTGTAAACTTGTTGACAAATATCTGTTTTTCATTGAGTCACCCGTATCAACAGTTTAGGGATTTGCATACATAATTTATTGTTTTATTACTCTCTCATACATAAAAATACACTATAGTTTGAATAGACTGCGAATTTATATTAAACAGTCTGCTAATTTATATCCTAATAATATCATTACAAGGTCTACTGAGAATAAATTAGTAGAAAGGTAGTTTCCTCTACTACTCAGCTGTTTAGTACAATTGCTGTTCTTAAATATTTATGAGGTAAATGGTGAAATAACGATAATATATATTAGTATTACCTTTTATACCTACAAAACGAACGTCACTGGCGATTTAGTGCCCACGCCGCCCGATGCTAATTCCGCAGCGACGGTTTAGACGGTTTTTTGAACTCATCGTTCCCAGATCTACGAGATCAATGTAGCAATTTAAAGAGCGAACATGGCCCGAATTTGTTATTGAAATCAGATCGGTACAAGTACCAACATAGAGTACCCAGATAACATCTGAAGCGATCAACTCGACAAGAGACAAGCTCGCAATCACCAGTCGAATTTCCAACTCGCGCCGGGATATGTCCATCTAATTACGGTAATTGTTCTTTTTGGCTCCATGTGTGGTACTTTTTTGGGCAAGAACCTTGCTTAGTATATAAGAAAAGGCGAGATTTCATAATATCGGGCTTAGGTTGAATACTTCAGTTATATTAATAGTTTAGCCGACAGCTTTGCAGAAATATTAATTTTAAAGCTTCTAAAATTGAAAAAATTGTTATTACCTTAAACATCTCTTACAAATAATAAAATACAAAAATGTTATTCTTTTTTCAACGAATATTCTCGTTTTTTATAAACTTCTGTACCAGAAAAAACAATGGAGATATCACCGATTGAAATGTATTTCTGAGTGTAAATACCCCCTGTTTTGAATGATTTAAACCTTAATTTTTCAAAATTAAAGATTAGCTTGCTTTCTAATAAATCTAACTTTATAGCCCTTGTTTTCAAATGGCTAAGTATACATAAAACTTAAAAATTAGCTGACTTATTGAAGAAAAACCAATCATACTTTTTAGAGATAATTTCGGAGCGTCAAAAATATACGTATTTTGGAGCTCTCACATATCTTAAATACACATAATAGTTTTGTAGATGTATATCTCGGCACCAAAAAATAATATTAAGTGCTTTGTACTATTATTAGCTATTATTAGGGAGTACTATCTAAAGACTAAAAATTTGCAACCAAAGAAATATTGTTTCATAAGCAGGAAACAAATTTTTATTAATTTAAATAGTACATTAGTTTAGATTTTAAATTTGTATAAAACTATTTTTAATGTTGTAATCATCCTTAGCGGTGATTTTTAGGGGTTGACGAGTTTAAACTAAAGAAATATCAATTACTATTTAAATGGGAATAAGCCACAATTAAAGGTTAAAGTATACACATTCCTAAATGATATAAATGATAAAGAAGAGACAATAACATTTGCCATGGAAAAGGAATATCATAACACACTACCTTTCCTGGATGTTTTAATTTCTAAGAACGATACTGGATACGAAACTCAGGTGTATAGAAAACCAACACACACCAATAGATATTTAAATTTCAAAACAAATCACAATATTAATATTAAGAAGGGAATCATTAAATCCTTATACGATAGAGTTAAAATTACTTGTTCTAACGAAAATTCGTTCTTGGAGGAAAAACATTTTTTAACATATTTATGTTTTATTAAAAAATGATTATCCTTTATCGTTTATAAATAAGGAATTTTTAACAATCGATCAGATAGAACAAAACAACTTAGCACGAGATCCCACAGCATATACAAGGATTCTACAAGGATAATAACAATACCATACATAAAAGGATTATCGGAAAAGCTTAAAAGCAAAGAAAATAAATTCAACATTTTAACAACATTCAAAACAACAAACACGTTGAGATCTATTTTGTCCAAAACCAAACCTAACAATGAACAAGAAAGGACAAAGAATTGCATTTATAAAATACCTTGTGAATGCGATCAGTTTTATTTAGGTGAAACTTCAAGGCTATTAAATGTTAGAATAAGTGAACATCAATCATATATTAAAAATAGAGAATTTGATAGATCTCAAATATGTAAACACGCATGAGATAATGAACATAGGGTTTAATGGAATGAGTCAAATCTAGTCCTAAAAGAAATGGATGGTAAAAAGAGAAAAATCAAAAAAGCGGCTTTAATTATGCTAAATGAGACCAATTGTGTCGCGAATTCCTCGGCAGAATGTAGTAGGATCTGGTTACCCATATTGAAATAGGAAGTTATTAAAAGGAAAATACCAGTATTGGTAAGTCAATAACATATAGAGGATACATCATTTGTTTTTTTAATAACAAACATATAAAATCAGAGTTTGGTGTTTATTAAAGGTGAACTAAATGCACGACCAAATACTTACCATGTCGGGATAGGATTATGAGGTTTTTTTCCTGGTTTTTCCCTCATAATTTACTATGGAATCACTAAAAGGAGAATTTTACAGTCATCATGGCATGTATTTGTCTTTTTAAAGACGAATTACGTGCTATAATCTTTTCTGGCGGATATTCTCAAGTTAAAGTTGATTCCATGTAATCGAATGAACTATCTCATAAGTAAAGTCGTCCCAGGAACGCAACTCAACAATATTGGCAGTATCATTTCAAAGTCGTGTACTTTGAAATGTATAATGTATGTCTGAATGTCGATATAGATGAGTCAGATAAAATTAAATTATTAGAAGAATTTTTCACTAATTAACAAAAAAACAAAATTTGTTTAATTTACTAATGTTTGTATTTTGAGAACGATTTCCGAAGTGGAAATTGAAACGTCAATAAACGTACTTTAACCTTTAATTGTGGCTTATTCCCATTTAAATAGTAATTACTTTAAAATGATTAGGGAGAAAAGCCTAGATGTGGCTACCCCTACAGTTAGGTGGCATAACCACAACACTAAAAACCGAGGGTGTCCTATTACCCAGGGCACCTTAAGTAACTTTCAGATCATAAGCCTCCTCACGTAAGTCACACGCTGAGGAGGGGTGGAGGAAAAGCCTGGGGGTCAGATAGGTACCACTTCGACTAGCGAGGTGTGACCGGTTTGATCTTCGGACATGTGGATCCCATTCTTACACTGGTATACACATGTTCCTAGGGGCAGGGTTGATCACTGCGTGTGTGTGTGTGTGTGCCACAAGAAAATAGCTTCAGAACAATATAAAGAAATATCATTTCGTAAGCGAGGAATGAGTTTTTACTTGTCTAAATGGAAAATTAAATCATTTTAAACTATAAATACGCTTTTTATGGGGCTTTATGGGGATTAAAAACTTAAACTCAATGAAAAATTATTTCACAGGTGACGAATGAACTGGTATTGATTTTAATGCATAAGTTAAGCATTTTAAATCGTATAAAAATTATTAACGTCATAAACGGTGGTTTCTAAGTGTTGAAAATTTGTATTAAAGTACAAATTATCATTAAATCTGTTTATTTTACCTAATTTAATCATAAGCACACTTCCCCAAAAATTACTTTATAAAAGAAGGCTAAGACAAGTTTAAATCCAAGTTTCAAGTGTCCATGCTGTCCTACAAAATTGGGAGGTAAGGTCCCATTTTCCACGACCGATCCAACGTTTTTACCTTGTTTAGGCTGTCGTTTCTTCAAGGAAGGGGTACTCCTTTTTTTCGGAGTAAGGGGGGAGTGGTAAACGTGATGACGAATGCTTGTGGAGATGTAGGTGGATTGCTAAAAAGCTGGGGTTCAGAAGATGGCGTGTGTGATATGGACAATATGATATGATATGATGAAGCGTGCAAGAAGAATTTTTGGTGAAGAAGGCCAAACAAGTCGAAGGATGTATTTCAGGGGTTACTAGCCGTACTAGGAAAGGCTCTTAATCAGCGTTTTTGGCATGCAGTTGTTAGCTGCGATATTTAGTGGGGACTATTTCTAGAATATCAAAATACTCATCAGCAAGTTCGTGTCCAGTGTTGTGTAGAAATTAAGCTGGAGGGGATGGAACTTTTCTTTTAGGAACCCTGATGAGTATTTGCCCTTGGCTATTGCATGGCGTCTTAATATTTGTTTGGCTCGGTTGTTCGAGCCTGTAATGGTCCGAAGGACATACCTCCTGCTAAGGGATAGGATTATGTCCTTAATCGGTGTTAGATTGGCTATCTGATGTATGTTTGCTGATGTTTTATGACTGCACTTCCTCACATAGAATCTAAGGATTTTCCTTTCAGTGGCCATAATGGTGTTAATTTGGCAACTGTTAAGTGATGCGTAGACACATGCCTTGTATTCGATTAGCGGTCTTATAAAGGTTTTGTAGATGTGCAATAATGTTTTAGATAGCGCCCTGCCCATAATTGATAATTATGATAATTGTCGTACGCCCGTAGCATCCTCCGAGATATTCGTTGGTCACTTCTGACGACATAATTTCGTATGGTTGGATTATCATTCATAGTGCATGGAGTTCCATGATGATGACAGCCGCTGCTTGTGATGAAGAACGAAGGTTCTTTTGTTTCATCATGTTTTCGATATACACTGACTAGAGGTTCACCGGGGGCTCCGTTGTCAACAAGGTGCTACTGGCAATAAAGAGTACATTATCCGTTCAAAACTTCTTACATTTAATGGTATATATCTTACATGAGAGATTTATTTGTACTCTAGGCACAGAAGGCACTTTGATTGTTAACAAAGATGTCGGGTCCTGTCGAAAATTGTTCTTCGTGACAAAGTCTTGTTCGGTAAAGTTTCGTATAGGTGAGAAATAAAACGCAGAGTTTCGTAAACGGGCTACTCAGCCAAAATAGGTTTTGCTGGTGTCAAGATTAAGAACTAGCCTGAATCTTTGATTATAATAAAAATAAAATAAAAATAAAATAAAAATAAAATAAAAATAAAATAAAAATAAAATAAAAATAAAATAAAAATAAAATAAAAATAAAATAAAAATAAAATAAAAATAAAATAAAAATAAAATAAAAATAAAATAAAAATAAAATAAAAATAAAATAAAAATAAAATAAAAATAAAATAAAAATAAAATAAAAATAAAATAAAAATAAAATAAAAATAAAATAAAAATAAAATAAAAATAAAATAAAAATAAAATAAAAATAAAATAAAAATAAAATAAAAATAAAATAAAAATAAAATAAAAATAAAATAAAAATAAAATAAAAATAAAATAAAAATAAAATAAAAATAAAATAAAAATAAAATAAAAATAAAATAAAAATAAAATAAAAATAAAATAAAAATAAAATAAAAATAAAATAAAAATAAAATAAAAATAAAATAAAAATAAAATAAAAATAAAATAAAAATAAAATAAAAATAAAATAAAAATAAAATAAAAATAAAATAAAAATAAAAATAAAATAAAAATAAAATAAAAATAAAATAAAAATAAAATAAAAATAAAATAAAAATAAAATAAAAATAAAATAAAAATAAAATAAAAATAAAATAAAAATAAAATAAAAATAAAATAAAAATAAAATAAAAATAAAATAAAAATAAAATAAAAATAAAATAAAAATAAAATAAAAATAAAATAAAAATAAAATAAAAATAAAATAAAAATAAAATAAAAATAAAATAAAAATAAAATAAAAATAAAATAAAAATAAAATAAAAATAAAATAAAAATAAAATAAAAATAAAATAAAAATAAAATAAAAATAAAATAAAAATAAAATAAAAATAAAATAAAAATAAAATAAAAATAAAATAAAAATAAAATAAAAATAAAATAAAAATAGAATAAAAATAAAATAAAAATAAAATAAAAATAAAATAAAAATAAAATAAAAATAAAATAAAAATAAAATAAAAATAAAATAAAAATAAAATAAAAATAAAATAAAAATAAAATAAAAATAAAATAAAAATAAAATAAAAATAAAATAAAAATAAAATAAAAATAAAATAAAAATAAAATAAAAATAAAATAAAAATAAAATAAAAATAAAATAAAAATAAAATAAAAATAAAATAAAAATAAAATAAAAATAAAATAAAAATAAAATAAAAATAAAATAAAAATAAAATAAAAATAAAATAAAAATAAAATAAAAATAAAATAAAAATAAAATAAAAATAAAATAAAAATAAAATAAAAATAAAATAAAAATAAAATAAAAATAAAATAAAAATAAAATAAAAATAAAATAAAAATAAAATAAAAATAAAATAAAAATAAAATAAAAATAAAAACGTTTATTGCCATTCTAAGATATTTACATGTCAAAACTTAAGAAATTTTAGCCTTCTTTCTTCATCGACGTCCCGCTCGTGCACCGCCAGCGCTTGAAGATTTCTCCTTTCGGTTCCTGGGTTTTCCTGGGTGGTGTCCTCGTCTGCTTCTGTAGGTACTAAAATCGGCAAACGTACCTACTTCCCTGCACGCCTGGTTAGACCCTGATCAGGTGGTCGATCAGTCTATGGGTGGATCTGTGTATCCTCTGGATCCTGTTCTTCTCGAGGATATCCCTGGTCTTTCGCAGTCTTCGAGTGGCCTGGTTGAAGAACCACCTGGTTCTGTTCTCGGCCACTTCCCTTAGTGGCGTGTATCCTAACCTGTTCTTGATCGTCGCGTTTGTAACTCTATCCTCCCATGCTGCTCCGTCGATGATTCGGTAGCATGAGTTCTCAGTTGCTTCCAACTTTTTCCAGTATGATTCCGCAATGGAGCTCCACACTGGTATAGCATACAGAATCACCGACCTAACATATGCTTGGTAGAGTTGAATTTTCTTCGCCTTCGAGAGTGGACTGGACCTAAAAATGAAAGGAAGTATTAGTTTTTTAGCTGCATTAGCTTTTACCTTAGTTTTTTGTGTATGCACCCGGAAGTTGAGTTTTCTGTCGAGGTGGACTCCTAGGTATTTGACCGTCTCTGTTTCCTGAATTCTGTTGTCTCCTACTGTGATCTGGTTCCGTAGTTGTCGTCTATCCTGGCCGAAAATGATGAACTGCGTTTTTTCGGCGTTGATCTTGATTTTCCATTTTTCGGTGTAGTCCGTGATTCTTTCCAGGTTGCTCTCCATGTTATCTATGATTCTTCTTTCGTCTTTTCCGGATGCATACACTGCTGTGTCGTCTGCATACAGGGCTGTAGAAGTCCTTGGATCTGTAGGGAGGTCTGAAACAAAAATGTTATATAAAATGGGTGATAAGATGCTGCCCTGAGGCATTCCTTCCTGGATTTCTTGAATCGTCGACATCTTTTGGTCAGCTGAAACTTGGAATGTTCTATTAGATAGATACATGTCGCAGATGTTGATGAGGTAGTGTGGAAGTCTAGCCTTGTCCATCTTGTAGATTAGTGCCTTCTTCCAAACCGTGTCGTATGCTTTCTCTATGTCCAGTATGGCTAATTCTGTCTTCTGTTTCCTGTTGAATTTTATCTTCGTGTCGCTGATGATCCTTGCTAATTGGAGTTCGCAGTTTCTTCCTTTTCTGAAACCAAACTGGTCTTCTTGTATGACTCCTCTTCTTTCTGTATGCTTCACCAGTCTCTTGTAGATGATTTTTTCTAAGATTTTTCCCATCGTTTCCAGGAGTGATATGGGCCTGTAGCTTTCCGGTCTTCTTCCATCTTTCCTTGGTTTCAGAAGAGGTATAATCTTGTTTCCAGTTTGAATCTTTGATCGGAAGGTATGCTGCTTTTATGCCTGTCCTAGTTGTACGTGCGCAGTGATCTTCCGTCAGAGGGCCAATACAATCGTAGATAATAAACCTGGTTGTAATCAGCTGGCCATATTAATAATCTTCACTGGGATTGGTCCACTCTGACGACAATAAAAAGGAGTCTATATATAGAAGCGAAAAAAGTTAATCTTTAATTTATTCTCAAAGATAAATAGTTTTGATTATAAAAGGTTTCCTTGTATTCGATTCTCCCTCGTATTTTGACAATACATAAAATCAAAATTCGAGCAATATCCATTATGTTATTAAAGATGAAATATTTTAATTATAACCTAAATTATGGCGATTTTTCTGTTGTTTATAGTGCTTCCATGTACCGGTTATTATCTTGATAATGTGTTTGTGTTCGCAGTTTCACTGAGAGAAAAATATGGTCCTCTCATAAATTTTGAAAACGATTCCTAGAATTACTTTATAACTAGCGGTAATTTTTTTCAGTATGTTAATGTCCCGGTAAAATTGGAGTGCAGGAACCAAATAAGAAATTTAAATGCAGTGCGTAACTCAAGCAGTTAACGCGTAAAGTGCCTGAATTTTCAGAATCGATTTTGTTAAAATTAATTACTGCTTATTACTGTGGTGATTTTTTTTAAACCAAATTAAAAAAAAAAGATTTTTTATTAGACGTAGTACATTATAGGATTTCAAGAATATAAGTAAAACTAATCCGAAAAATAATAGAAAAAAACAGAATTCCTCAAGAAAGGAGATCAAGCATCCTAATACCTCCCTTCAAAAAGGGAGACAAATCAGACCCAGAAAATTACAGAGGAATTAATTTATTAAACACAAAACTAAAATTAACAACCAAAGTGATAACCAATAAACTGAACAAAATTATAACACTAGCAGAGGAACAACAAGGTTTTAGGTCGGGAAGATCATACACCGACGCTATATTTATAATGAGGCATGTCGACGTTTCGTGGACCTTACAAAGGCATTTGACCGGATCAAATTAAAAGACGTTATCCACTTACTGTATGCAAGGTAGATACCTCTAGGAATAATCAAAACGATCAAAAATATCTACCAAAACAACACAATAAAAGTAAAAGTAGAAGCAGAACCTACCGACCCTATTGTAGCTGGCAATGGGATAAGACAGGGAGATGCCCTGAGTCATCTATTGTTCAACCTGATTATGGATGAAATAATAACAAAAGTAAGAACTAAAAAAAGAATACCAAATGGGAGAAAAACAACTTAAAATAATCTGCTATGCAGACGACGCAATACTACTCTCTTAAAGTGAAGATGATTTACAACGTATGCTGCCCCAATTTAATATAACCGCCAGAAAATTTAACATGTTAATTTCCCCAAATACTAAATGGATGGTTACAACAGCAAATTTACCAATATGTAAATTGAAGCTGAAAGGTCAGATAATAAACCAAATGATGGATTTTAATTGTACAAACGATAACAATATCGACCTAAGTATATGAAAAGATTTATATTTTTAAATAAATTTTGATGCTGTCAAATTGCAACTAAGATACAAATGTATTCATTATTCTTAATTAGTTGCTTTTAAATCAAACACGTAAATGCATTTAAAAATATTGAAACTGCGGCAACTAGCTTCAGTCTCCCCTACTCTCTTATTTTTCTTGTGATAGTACGTTTTTATTTATTTCAGTTATATATTTTCCTTTTATAACGATTATTTATTTGGTTTTTTTTATATCATATCGTCATACGATGTGTCTGTAAAAGGGTTTAAGGGACAGAACTTTTTCTTTAGAAGTTTTAGCGACAATAAAAGCCGTCCTTTGCACTCAATTCTTTCCTCTACTGTTAAATTGTATCATTCCCTCAATTTCCGTTATACATTTTCCATTTGTTTTATCTCTTGTATGAACAATATATCTATTTTATATTTCGTTTCTTCATTAGTTAGCTCTCTTAAAACATCTCCTAGAAGATTCCTCTAACATTTTAAGTGGCTAGTATTGCCTAGCTTGAACATTTTTCGCTTTTAAGCTCTATTGTCAAATCTCCCTTTTAGCTTTCTTTTTTTACTTTCCTTGTTAATACTTTTCAGCTTCTTATAACCCTTGTTCCACTTCCATATCAATACTTCTATTGATGTCTTGTTAAACTTCACTTTTACTTGGTTTCCTCATTTGCTTTCAGTCTGTTAACATACATTATTTTAGAAGTTTTAATTTGATAAAGAAGAACAATCAGATTTTTGGGTTGTATGTAACCAAATATCACTTCCGTATTATTATTATATTTTATTGTTTTCTTTTAAACTGAAACGGTACTAAACAAAGCAATCAACATGTAAATATGATTATACCTTTCATCGACACCTGGAACTGGTTTTCAAATATTTTAGGCGAGATAATCTACGGTAAAATGATGACAAATTGCATTGGGTTTAAGGGTCTGGTTACTGCCAACACCAGCCGGTGGATCATTAGTCAACATCCATCTTATGCATATCAAAAGCTGCTTTTTTAATCGACGATCGATATCGCAAAATTGTACCGGGGTACGTTTTGTTAAACTCTTTTGAAAGTACTTGTTTAATATATCGACATGACAAGCATCTATGTTCATTCAAAAAATTTATAAGTGATTGTATTTATTTTAAATAAAAAACTGTTGTAGCAGTAATTACTGTAATTACTTTAAATTTGTTGGCTAATGTTCTTAAAAAATTCTTTAATTAAATGGCACCACTCTTTTAATTTTCTGTTCTATACCAACGATAATTTCCTTTGTTGATCGATTTAGTAATCCAGAATATTTACTTTTATACAGTGTGTAAAAGCCAAATGGAATAAATTCATTATTTAGGTTACTGTACATCTTTATAAAAAATCCCGAAACACGTCAAATTTGAATTATAACTTGACATTCTTTAACGTGAAAATGCAACCACTACCTTCAACCCCCTTAGAATGACAGGTACAACCCCCAATTTTTAAAATAGGAAGTATAGGCTTGTGATATATCGTTTGAAAGGTCTTTTCATTCTCCATTCAAAAATGTTGTCGCTTTCAAGTTTATTAAGATAAATTAAGAAAAAATAAACTAAAATCATGTGGTTACCGAAATTCGCTACAATATACTCAAAACTTATTTCCCGTTTAGGTCTTGATAATAAGAAAGTGAACAAAATCCATAACAATGTGGTTTTTAGATGGTAACCATTAAAAAACTTTAAAGAATTTCCGTGGCAACGTTATTTTAACACGCATTAGTAAATTGTTTTATTTAAGTTGTCAGTATTTTAATTTAAGTAAAAAGTTCGTTCAATTCAATTCTGAAAAATGGTTAGATTAACGGAAATGCATAAAATAACAGTTTTACAAATGATTGGTTATGGAAATAACACCCGAACACAACAGGAAGTAATTCGCCTATTTCATGAGAAATTTCCTAATTTACCGCCTATATCCCAAGGAACAATAAGTAAAATAGAGAAGCAGTTTCGCGAGTTTGGTAATGTAAGGCAGATAAAAAAGCAGCTGCTAATGCACTGAGTGATGAACTCAAATTAGATGTGTTGCTCGAGATTCAGGAAAATCCACATACATCGAGTAGACAGGCATCCACTACATTCAATGGTAGCCATACATCGATAGTAAACATATTAAAAGAAAATAAATTGGACCCCTATAAGATGATACCTACTCAGGAGCTCATGGAAGACGATTTTGATAGGAGAACTTTTTTTTGTGAGAAAACGATGGACATATTGGATAACAATATTATCCAATTAGAAGACGTTATGTTTTCTGATAAGTGTACTTTTTCACTTAACGGTCATGCTAATCGGCAAAATTGCCGCTACTGGGCCACGGAAAATCCTCACTGGATGAGAGAAGAACACACTCAATACCCTTAAAAGGTTAATGTTTGGGCAGGGATTGTAGAAAACAATATCATTGGTTCCTTTTTCATTAAGGGGAAACTTGAATGGCAACAATTATTTGGCACTACTTCAAAATTATGTCATTCCAACGTTGGCAAATTTATATCCTGCTTCAGGAAACCCTCAAGTTCCAGCGAATACGATATGGTTTCAGCAGGATGGAGCACCACCACATTACCAACTTAATTTCCGGCAGTACCTCGATACAATATTTCCCAATCTGTGGATAGGGAGGCGAGGATCGATTGAATGGCCAGCGCGATCACCTGGTCTTACATTACTAGATTTCTTTTTATGGAGATATGTGAAGAGCCATGTGTACAAAATTAAACCTTCTGATTTAAATGACTTAAAAAAAAAGAACGAATAACGCTTGCGATTAGGTCGATCACGCCTGTTATGTTAAATAATGGTAGAAGACAGTTTTATTTGAGATTAGGATGTTGCCAAGACATTCGCGGTTAACATTTTGAACATCTACTTCATTAACATTCATAGTTCTCTTTCGTGTTCTACATTTTATTACATTTTGCATTACATTTTAGTTTTTGATTGTATTGTAGCGAATTTCGGTAACCACATGATTTTAATTTATTTTATCTTAATTAATCTTAATAAACTTGAAAGCGACAACATTTTTAAATGGATAATGAAAAGACCTTTTAAACGATATATATCACTAGCCTATACTTCCTATTTTAAAAATTGGGGGTTGTACCTGTCATTCTAAGGGGGTTGAAGGTAGAGGTTGCATTTTCACGTTAAATAATGTCAAGTAATAATTTAAATTTGACGTGTTTCGGGATTTTTTATAAATATGTACAGTAACCTAAATAATGAATTTATTCCATTTGGCTTTTACACACTGTATAGTACCGCAGTTTGGTTTCGATTTGTTATTTTTTTTATACTATATAGATATCCGCTCCCGCTTTGCTTTTTTCCTAATACTTTTGCTGTTCCCATAAAACTTTCCTTAAAAATTTGGTTCTTATTCTTCCTTTCGATTTCATGCTGTGTTTTTTTACCTCATACTTTTATAGTACATACTCTTACTTTTACGTACCTATTAAAATTTTAAACATTAATTTTCTTATTAAATTTTTTTTATGTTTTTAAGGAAACTTACTGATGTAACGTTGTACTATCTAAATGTATTGGTATAGTTTACTGCGAAATAACTAACGCCATTATTTTTTTTTATTATTAAGAGTTTATTAAAAAATTCATAAACGGCAAAATACAAAAGAAACCTACAGAAAAAAATATTATTACTCTATATACTTACAATAATGCAAGTAAAAACTAAATGTCCAAAATTAAAATTGGAAACAGAAAATAGAGGGGGTTAAATTATATTAATTTTGTTTCTACGCAACCGGCACAATATGCTTTTAAATGGTCCACACATAACCAGTTTTTGCACAATTAGCAAAAATGCCTAATTTTTTTTTCCATTCCTAATACCATTCATGTTTTCCTGGGTCTTGGTCATCCCTCATCGTTTGCTCAATTCTAGAAAGTTTTGCAGCAAGTAATCGTGATGTTCCCGATATACGCATATTTATCGCTCATATTTTCATATTTTTCTGGACTGCCGCAATTCCTAAAGATTTCAGAAACAATCGACGAGAAGACCGATAATCTTTATTCGTTTTATTGGATCTGTATATAATAAGTGCATTTATAGCTGCAATATTAGCAAACCATAGAAAATTACCATTGGCCACCTTCTTGTCCCTCTTGCTATATTATAAGATGTAATCATACGATCTACCACATCTACTCCACTTTTAGTAGAATTGTAGAATGTAGTCATATCCAGTATCTCAAAGTCATTAGTGCTTTCATTAATTCTGTCATCCCTGTGCATACTAGAAACGATCAAAACATTTTTATTATTTTTTGGGACATAAGAAACAAGCGTCATTTTTTCACCATATGCAAACATTGAAGAAAATACCTGTCTGGTTTTAAAATCTGTTAATTCCTGAGGTAATTCTCTTCTATTGGCCATAATTGTTCCTACTACTGTAAGACGGTGTTCATTCAGTAAATATGTTACAATATTGTAACTGGTAAACCAACGATCAATAGTAACGTTTCGTAACTAGACTGAGATAAATGTTGCACCATTTTTTCTGTTACAGCTGCAGTTAAATTATTTGTTTTATTTTGTCCATCTGGCTGCGTTCCTGAGTACAATTCTAAATGGTGCGTGTAAAATGTGTGGGCATCAACTGTAGCAAACATTTCGAGCCCATACTTATTATATTTTTTCGGCATGTACATTTTAAACATGTACCTTCCTCTAAATGCAAGAAGCATTTCATCAATCGTAACATATTCCCCCAGTGAATATTGTACTTTAGAGTTTTGTACAAAGGTATTACTTAGATTAATTATGCAAGGGAAGATACAAGGGAAGAGAAACCCAGGATGATGCAAAATATCCTGGCTAAGAAATTTGAGAGAGTGGTTCGGTTGCAGCTCATTAGAATTATTCAGAAGCGCGGCCAATAAAATTAAGATAGCGATGATGATTTCCAACCTCCGATAGGAACCTGAAGAAGAAGACAAAGAAATTATTACCAGAATTACTAGAAATTCAAATTTTCTCTGAGACAATACAGCTGTAAATATTTCCGATCCCATCCCGCCATTAGCCAAAAACTTCGGCAAGTTTTTCCTATCTTCACAGTAGGGACTTCATAGGAGTCTGTTAGGGACAGTCGTTCCATCCAGTAGGGGTGGAGGCTGCTCTATCATCAGTACTTTTGTGGTTCCTGTATGTCGTTAAAGACGTCCTTTTTGATAGCGGTTGGTGCTATCATTCCATTGGGGTAAATTACAATACACTATATCTTTACTATAGTGTATTGTACTTTACCCTAATCTTTATCTTAAATAGTCGATCATTTTACAAATCAGTGTCAAACGAAAAGAAAGGCTTCAGACCTAGATGCGTGTCTGTACTCAAAAAAAAAATGATGAATTTATAAAAAATAAAAAAGAACTGCTCCAACCTACCGGTAGAGGTCCCCAAAATAGATGAAACATTGCAAGCAATTAATAAATTGAAGAACAAAAAGCTCTAAGCTCTGACAATATACTGGTTGAATTCCTTAAGTATGGAGGAGAAACTATACATAGACAAATACACAAACTAATAACACTTATGTGGAACAAAGAGAAAATACCAACAAAATGGCACGAAAGTGCAATAATCCTCATCCATAAAAAGGGAGACAAAACCAAGTGCTCTAATTATAGAGGCATCTCAATACTTAATACGGCACATAAAATCTTATCAAACATCCTATTAAATAGGCTGACACCGGTTGTAGAAAATTTCATGGGGAATACCAAGCTTGCTTCAGAAAACATAGATCGACTATAGATCAGATCTTTACTCTAAGACAGCTGCTTAAAAAAGGATGGGAATTCAATAGAACTATCCATATTCTCTTCACAGATTTACGGCAAGCGTACGACAGCATTAAAAGGGATCAGATGTGGAATGCAATGGCAAAAATTTTCAATTCCAAAAAAACTTATCCAGTGTGTTAAGTTATCTGTGAATAGCTCTAGATCCAGAATACGGATAAGTAACAAACTCTTAGAATCTTTCGAAATAAGCAGTGGCCTGAAACAAGGAGATGCGCTGTCACCTCTCCTTTTTAATATCATGCTGGAGAAAGTAGTGAGAGCAGCACAACTTAAAACAGAATTACTGGCAGTAAATGGACCAAAATTACTACTAGCATAGGCAGATCAAATTGACATTGTGGAAAACACAGTCACCAATGTGAAGGAGACTGTTAATAAATTGGAGGTAGAGGCAAAGAAAACTGGTTTAAGGGTAAACGAAAAGTACAATATCGCGGAAGAGATTAAAGGAAGAATTCAGGCAGCAAACAGATGTATGTGCAGCCTCCACAATACTATTAAATCCAAAAGCCTGACACGAACATCAAAGATTAGAATATATAAAACGGTGATTAGACCAGTACTCATGTATGGGTGTGAGACGTGGACCCTGACCAAAGACACTGAAAAAAAACTTAGATGTTTTGAGAGGAAAATCTTCAGAAGAATCTTTGGGCCTTACCACGACATTAATAGCAACCAATACCGAATGAGAACAAATGCTGAGGTCAAGCAGATGTATAGAGCGAGCGATATAGTCCAAGAGATTAAATCCCAACGTCTAAGATGGGCTGGTCATGTCCATAGACTCCCTAATAACCGCCTTGCCAAGTTAATATGGGAGGAAGCCCCCAACAGGAAGAAGGCCCTTAGGACATCCACGAATGCATGGAGAGACAATATATGGTCAGATCTAAAAACAATGGGGTCGGCCAAAACCCACCCTGGGTTGTAGTGACACGAGAAGAAGAAGATATTTATGTATATTTGTCTTTTGATTTTACTTGTCTGTCAATAGAGTTTTATATAGTCTACTCGTTAATTTTTCCATGGTAATAATACATACCCAATACGAAAGAGAGAAACCAGCGAGTTCGAGATTGAACATAAAATATCCTCCTCTCTTTCTGATGGCTTTATATATCATATAAAGGTCATCGTACGTGCAGAAGCAACACACATTAATGGTGGAAATACATTTATTACTAAATTGACTGAAGATAGTCACGCAGAAAATACAGAAGAAGGAGAAAATGACAAGAGTAATAATAACAAGAGTAATTACAAAAGCTAATCTACATCAGTTATCAATACAAGCATGCGGTAAAAGAGAGAGACTCTGTAAGATAAAATGTAAATAAAAAAATGGTCAAAATTAAAAGTAAATATAAGAAAAATAAAATAAATATTTTTAATTACATATTTATTTACCAGAACAACCAGCCGCCGCACTATATCTCAAATCAGAACTATCAAAACCTACAAATCTAAGTGCTCTACTATATTTCTTACCGCAACTATATTAAGTAGTGTTGTAATGAGCCGTAATAATTTATTCTGAAATCACTGGAGTTTTGAATTACTCTTAGTGGCACACTAGGTGTTAGTCTCTATATATACGATAATATTTTATATGATAGCCCAATATATATGACAATAAATAAATATTTGGTGTATCTGAATATCATTTACAATAAAAGGATTGGGTTAATTTTTCTTGTTATCCACGTCTATAAAACACAAAGAGAATATTTAAAAACTATAAATTTTAAGTCGCCGGTAGTAAATTATTTCCTTTGTTACGTTACGAAAAGCAGTTAAGACATTTTTGAATGTTTAAATTGTTAGTACTATCATCGCATTAGCCTTAAGCTCACACAAGAGATTTCGAGCCTTCACTAGATTGCCCTACCTTAATTTAAAATATAATCCTTCCTGAGTGTGGTGTACCCAAGCGGTTCACGATGGTGCTTTAATAATTCATCCTTAAAAATTAGATGTCTAATTTATTCGATGGTATATCATGCTGGAGAACAAATAAAACAATACTGCCGTAATACAAAGAGAGGAAAGAAGGCAAAATCAATGCACAGGTCGGTAATAAATATTTTGACTAAGATTTATAAGACATAAATATTCCTTATTTTAGAAAAAAAGTCACCTTTTGACATTATTGTTATATTTTTACCAAACAAGCTGATGTAATACTAATATGTAATAATAGTAATGTTTTTGACACAATTTTTTTTGGGCTATAACATCCTTGTCCTATTTTGTCGTCTATCAGGGAAAATAAATTAAATTTTGAATTGTCTTAAACTATCTAAAATTTTAAAATTTAATAGCAAGTTATTATTTGCAAGGATATCGCTTTTTTAATGCACATAAAAAGGAAATCTGTTTAGAACTATGAACTTGTGTCAGCGACTTCTATAAAACTTTTTTTATATATAGCAATATTATCTTCTTCGTGATGTGCCTATGCAGAACGAATGGCGATTTTTATGGCAATCTTTGTTCTGTCTGCAGCAACGAGGAAAAGCTGCACAGATGTTGTGTTGAACAGGTTCTGAGGTTCTTTATCCAGGACGTTCTTCTTATTTCTGAACCTCTTCTTCCAAATATTTTTCCCCGTAGGATGGCTAGTAGGAGGGCATATCTGGATTTTTGTCGCATAATGTGATATTTGACTCTCACACTGCTTATAAATACATTATCTTTAGAATTAGTTTTAGGGGATGACTTATGAAACTTATCGTATGGTATTTTTCGCATGTTTGGCTCCTTTTTTTTTTTCGAAAGTACGACAAACTCAGACTAGCCATTTTGTTGGTATTTCTGCAAAATTGTATATGATGTTTAGTATTTTTGACATTATTTTTATTGATTGATTATCCACTAGTTTAAGAAATGATGCTTATATGTTGTAGCGGTTATATTTCCTACCACATTTGGTATTACTAATATTGGGTTGAAACTGGGGACAGAAATTACTGACCTGGAGATAGGATAAGCAAACAAACCGGAACCTTTGTGTACGGCTACTCTTGGTTTGGTTGGAGAGCTGGGTCGTAAGTAAGTGAATAAAATGGGGTTTGAAAAGGGATAACTACAAAGAAATTAATAAAAAATAATAATCACATGAATTTCCTGGGCAACACAACACAAGAAGGTTCCTAAACTATTTAAATTGGACGCCGTTTACAAGAATCTTCCTGCTGGATGGAAAGAAAGGCGGTTATTTGAAATGAAAAACATTAAATTCTGCGTACTTTATTCATATTTAAAATGCCTCAGTTTTGTTGACACAACTCAAAATGAATATTTTATGTCATAAGTTTTAAAGACCAATCTCTAAAAATATAAATTTTACTACGACTGGTCAATGAAAGCAATCAGTTTTATTGATCTCACGAGAATCTTAAAAAAAATGGCAAAAATCACGCCATGTTTATTTATTAAACACCTTTATAAAAATTGAGTTCATTCGCGACAAAATACAAAACTGTATACGAAAGCTGCACTCTTTACCTTTAAAATGCATTTTTATTTTTGCCGATAGTACACTTGTATCAAAAGATGTCGAATTTTTACCGTCGAGCTAATAAAATTTTTATTGAAAATTGATTTCGCTCACATAAGTGACATTCAATATCGACGGCAGCTTCAAGCGTTGTTTCTGAGAAAACGGTTCATTTTACATAAAAAGTGCTAATAAACATTTTTATTTAAAATTATCTCAGCTACATTTTTTATTTGAAACATTTTTTTCTGCGATGTACAGATTCTCGGTTAATAGATTTTTTTTTTGTTTTTACCCCCCTACGAGGGAGGCTTTAGGGTAAAGCCCGGGAATAAAAGTGGTAAAATTTTTTGCATCTTTTTCGGGTCTTAAAATTAATATTCTCGGCAAAATTAAGCGTATTCGTATGATTTTTGGGGTCAACCCTCTGACGACTGGACTATTAAGTAAAAAAGTCAAAAATAAGCTTTAAGGTTACCAATGCATTATATAAAATAGATTTGGTATTATGTCAAACAATACTTTTCATTAAGCCAACTGAGGAAAACTCGTTCATATATATATTAGTCTTCTTGTTGGTCTCTTCTGCTCTTCTCCCAGAATACAAATGGGTCACTCAATCTCGGCAGCAAAGGCTGCCGCAGAAAAGAGTGAGTTAATTTAGTAAAGAACATTGAATCTGGATTTCCAGAGAACCTGAACTGGTTTCACTCTTTACCAACTCCAGGTCGTGTAAAGACTAGAGAAAGTTTGATTTTTAATCCACTTTGGCCTCTTTAGTCTGGAAAGAGCAGAAAGGAGAAAGTTTTCTAATTTCAGCAAGGTACTTCCTGAGTTCTTCGCCTAAATTCGATATTTCTTTTCCGCTATTAATGGATTCATAAATAATTTGTTGAACCTTTGGTCCGTGTGTGTAGCATGGCACGGCAGAGGGTTTTGTAAAAGCTTGGTGCCTCGCTTGTGAAGGTTAGTTACAAGTTGTTGGTATAGCCTTTGAGCTGCATTATAATTTGGGTAGAGGCTTTTTAACGATATTTTAAGGTCAGCAGTACTGAATTGGAAACCTGAGATCTCCTTTACAGTCTCATAGAAAGACAATAAAATGCTCACAATTTCATTGACTAATTAACAGAAATCATTCTCAGCGCTTTTTTAATAGAGGGATGTGCTAATATTGCAGCTATGTCAGGGGAAATTAGAGCATATAGTAGATGAAATTTCATCTAGTTGGCATGGATCATACCAAAAGGTTTTCCATAGGATTTTTCCATAAACACATTGCTACGATTAGCAAAAGTGACTATGAGTCTAACGTTAACTACATTTTAAATACCGCGTTGATTACATCCTCTAGGTTATGTGTAGCAACTAAATTTAATATGTGTCCAAAAAATGCAGGTTTTTGCCATCTCCGTGCAACTTTCTCACTCAAAATATCATGTTCGCTCCACCATCAGTGCAGGCGCCAACAACTCTAGCCCGGGGATTCTGAATTATTCTTCGTGCTTTTCTAGATTTAATCCTTAGTATGACGTTTTTGAAGGTGCCAAATCTTTTACTTTACTTTAAAAAGAAAAAATCCTAATTGACGATTTAACCTCTTTTTTAAAAAATCCTTTTATTTAATATTGTTGGCCTAGTATTGCGTTCTATATTTAAATTTTATTTCTTTGGGCTTATTTTCGTATTTGTGAAAGTTATATTGTTTAGAATTGAGTAATAATATTGTTTAATATCTAGTTTTATTTGTCTTCTTTGCTGTGTTTAATATTTTTACATTATTCTTTTTTCCTTCGTTTTTCTAAATGTCTAAGGAATTGTCACCTGTCTAGAGTTGAATATGTCTAAAGCATATGCGACTATGCTTTTTTATACTCCTGCGGGCCCGACATTCTGATGCATACAGAAAAATTGAAAATACTGGGCATCTCATCAGTCTGATTTAATTACTCACACTAATTTCATGGCTTTTCCAAATTATAGTAAGTTTAGCCACTGAATTTTCGCTTTTGCTCTATCTCATTTCTTTAGTGTATCCTCCCGAAGTAGAGGTACTCGAGAAGCTCTTTTTTGCATGCGAATACTCTTACAAAAGAGCATTGAGTTTAGGAAAAATATTTACGTATGTTTTATAGATTTCGAAAAAGCCTTTGATAGAGTACCACATACATTATTATTTCAATGCTTAGACTCATTTGGTCTGGACACGTATGACATTAGATTGCTTAAAAATCTTTACTACAATCAGACCGCTTGTGTTAAGGTGGACCAAGAGGTTTCAGCCAGAGTTTCTATTAAGCGTGGTGTCACACAGGGATGTGTTATGTCACCGATGTTGTTTAATGCCTACACTGAACCAGTTTTTGAAATAGCGTTAGATAATCGCCGCGAAGGTGTTAAGATCGGTGGTGAAATTATTAACAACATCAGATACGCCGATGACAGCGCAATGATGGCAGAGAGTCTAGAAGATCTTCAAACCCTGCTGAATGCTGTAAACAACGAATGCACTGAAAAGGGCTTAACAATCAACGCAAAAAAAAAACAAAATGGATGGTGGTCGGAAAAATTAATATCGAAAACTCAGTACTAAGATTAGATAACAAAGTCCTGGAAAGGGTGGAACACTTTAGATATCTGGGTAGCTGGATTGACTGCAAGGTTGAAAGTGACGAGGAAATTTCGACCAGAATAGAACTCGCACGGAAAAACTTTATTAACTGGCGTTCTGTATTATGCAGTAGAAGTCTGTCGTTGACCACACGTCTAAGAGTATTGAAGTGCTACGTCTGGTCCACTTTGTTCTATGGATGTGAAACCTGGACAACAAAAATACAAAATCTTAACAAATTAGAAGCGTTTGAGTTATGGTGTTACCGTCGCATGCTCAGAATCCCGTAGACAGCACATATATCTAACGAACGCGTGCTAGAGACCGTGCACAAAGAGCGAGAATTTATCAACATCAACAAAATGAGAAAGGTCCAATACTTCGGTCATATAATGAGAGGACCAAAATATCGCTTACTCCGGTTAATCATTCAGTGCAAAATCGAAGGAAAACGTTGGGTCGTAAGAAAACAATGGTCCTGGCTGCGTAACATCAGACAATGGACAGGTCGAACGGTCGAGGAACTGTTTCATCTGACCGAGAATCATTTCATCAGCTTGTCAATATGACGATAGCCAACGCTTGAATACAAGCACGGCACACAAAGAAGAAGAAGATCCTCCCGTATTAGTTAAAGTAAATCGCTGGTATATTAAGTACCTTACACTGTTGATATCATAAGCTGATAAGCTACCGCACCAGATAATTTGCCCATTGAATTATTAAAACTTATTGATGAAGATGTTTTTGACGTAATGGTTGAACTCTTTAATCTAATATATCAGACTGCCACAATCCATAGAAAATGGCTGCAATCAAACTTTTTGACAATATCCAAAAAGTCAAGTGCAATGTCCTACTTAAACTACAGAACAATAGCTTTAATGAGTCACATACTTAAAACATTTTTAAAAATACACAGCAGAATTGTAAAAATTCTTGAATATGAAATTAGTGACACACAATTTGGCTTTAGAAATAGAATAGGCAAAAGAGATGCTTTGTTTGGCTTAAATGTCCTGGCCCAGAGATGTATGGATATGAATCAGGACATGTACTTATGTTTGGTAGATTTTGAACAGGCATTTGATAAGGTTCAACATAAAAAACTTGTAGAAATATTGAAAAGCAAAAATATTGACAGTCGTGATATAAAAATTAAATCTGATCTATGTTGGAATCAAACTGCCAAGATAGTAGTTGACAACCAGAATACCCGGGATATCAAAATACAGATAGGAGTCCACCAGGGTTGCGTGCTGTCACTACTACAGTGAAGCGGTATTTAAAGCAGCTTCCTCAGATTTAATAGAAGATATATCTACCAATGGAAAAGTTTTGAATAACTAGCGTTTTGATGACGATACAGTAATAATGACAGATAACAGCAATGGCTTACAGGAATTGATGCAACGACTTAATAAATGCTAAATTTGAAAAAAACTAAATGCATGATCATGACTAAATCAGCAGATGCAAACATCCAATTGATTAATGATGATACTGTAATTGAGAGTGTGGATACCTACAAACACTTAGGAACATGAATAACATCAAATGTAGACCAAATCAAAGAAATTAAGACACGTATTGAAATAGCATGTGCATCATTCGTTAAACTTAAAAAGTTTCTTTGTTGTCGGGAAAGTTAAGGACTACGCCTAAGAATTCTTCGCTGTTACGTATTCACTACTCTTTTTTATGGCTTGCAAGTATGGACAATAAAACAAGAGAATCTAAATAAGTTGGCCGCCTTTGAATTTTGGTGTTACAGAAGAATCCAGCGAATATCATGGACTCAAAGAATTTCAAACGCAGAAGTTACTAGAAGAATAGGAAATGAAGCTAAAATAATATTAACTATCAAAAGAAGAAAACTTAAGTACTTAGGCTATGGTATGAGAGGGCAAAGTTACTTATTATTGCAGCTCAATATGCAAAGTACAATTCTAGGAGAGCGAAATGTAAAAAAAAAACAAAGAATACCATGGTTTAAGAACTTAAGAGAATGGTTTGAATGCAGTAGTGCAGAACTATTTAGAGCGGGAGTCAACAGAGTCCGCATAGCCATGATGGTTTCCAACCTTCGATAGAAGATGGAACTTTTGAAACTTCAGAAAGAAGGCTGTCGATATTATTTGTTTGCATTTGTTGGTTTTGGTTGTGGTTGGCTTTATATATTTCCATGATTCTTGCTTTTTTTCTGCTTATTTTAAGACCTACCTATTTACTTATATATTATATTCTCTCTAGAAGTTTAGATTGTATTGTATAGTTTATTGTTATTATTCCTCATATATATTAAAAAGGTTTGATCTCAGTGCGATTAATCTTGACTCACTATTAATTTTCTAAACTTCATGTTTTCAAAAACTGTCGAATTGACGACCAATATTCAAATTCATATCTGATATTTGTTTCCGTAATTTTGTTAATAACGAGCCTATCTAAAATTTTGATAAGCTAGTCAGTCTCTGCATCCATTGAAGACAATAGGAAGGAGTGCCTACTTGCGAGAACTTTAACGTGTTAAATAAAAGTCACTGTTTGTAACTGAGAGGACCACCGTCAGACATATTCACCTGCTTTTTTAATACCTCATATTATATAAATCACCTACATCCTTTTATTATTAGGAGGATTTATGAATGGGCCTGTTTCTTTTGACTTAATATTTTAAAGTGAATAATTTTTATTATTTGTTCTTTTATAATTGATTATAGTTTTGTTTTGTGCCTGATTTTTAAACTTCCTTTGGGCAATTGACATTTCTTGTTAAAATACTACGATAATTAATAATTCCGGCTTACAATTATTAATTGTTCATTTATTATATATTTAAAAAAATAGTTTTAATTTAAACTGTTTTTTTTACTAAATTTTTGAAATTGTGTTCTTTTCTTCTCCATTTTAAGACAACTACTTCTTTTATGTCACACTTAATACCTTTTCTAGCCATCCTGTAATCAGCCTTTCTCTCCTTCTACTTCCTACGGCCATATTTGACATTGTTTTCACTGCCACTCTTGGAGTATGCCCCAGTTATTTAATTCTTTATGCCTTCGTGTTTACTGTAATTTTAGATTTCTTAAATTTTTAATATATTTTGTGGTTAGTTAGTAGTATAGATACAGAATAAGAAAGAAAAGGATTTGTGAGAATGAAATATAAAAAAAAACGATAACATCGAGGAAAGCTGGGAAAACTAAAAAATAACATAATTAACGCAGCAACAGCATCACTTGGAGAGAGGAACGTAAAAGATACTAATATATCAAAAAAGAAAACCCCATGGTTTAGGGAGGAAATGAAGACAAAATGTAAAAAAATGTGTCTGTATTTTTACAATATAGACACAATAAATACGACAGGCATACAACCACTAAACGAATTAGAATTGAAACGAATACTTAAGTTAGACAAATAAAAATAAAATACTGGCACAGCTTCTCAAAACTGATAGAACACGACTTATACGAAACACAGAAAGAAACATGGAGAATAATCAGAGGTGAAAGAAAAGAAAGATGGGCAGACAACTTCGATCCCTATTTGCTAAAGGTGAGTTAATGAACCACAAACACCAGAGATGACGGCAAACGTAGAAATAAACGTTTAAGAGGAAGAGGTAAAGGAAGCATTAAGGAAATTAAAAAATAAAAAATTACTAGGAGAAGACAGAATACTGAACGAACTCCCAAAGTACGGAGGGCCATATTTGACCAAACAACTACTAAAACTAATACAAAAAATAATTGAACAAAACCGAATTCCTCAAGAATGGAGATCAAGCATCCTAATACCTCTCTTTCAAACGAGAGAGAAATTGGATCCGACAAATAACAGAGAAATTAATTTATTAAACATAACACTAAAATTAATCACCAAAGTGATAACAAATAAACTAAATAAAATAATAACACTAGCAATTTATCTTATTTATAATCAGTCAAGTGCAAGGGAAATCATTGGAGTACAACAAACCGACATATCTATGTTTCGTATACCTTAAGAAGGCATTTGACTGGGTCAAAAAAAGGACGTTGTCCATTTGTTGTACTTAAGAGATACCTTTATTACAGGAATATTACACGACCTGACACAGAGAGGACACAAAGAATGTTAAAAACAGCAGCAATTTAAACAATTTATGGTAAAACACTATGGGACAGAGCTAAAAGTACAGATATACGACGTAGATGCAAGGTGAAGAACATCACGGACCGGATAAGAAATAGAAAGAATAAAATGGAAAGATCATGTAAGTAGAACGACAACAAAATGAGTAGTAAAGACGACAAGAGACGGTTCCCTAATAGAAAGACAATCAGTAGGAAGACCACAAAAACGATGGAACACATTGAAAAACAGACAGAGTAATGTCTACATCAAAAGAAGAAAGGACTCTTGTCTGTTAGACCAATAAATTTAATGACTACACAGAAATATTTTTCAATTATATATCATTTTTAATTTCCTCAATTATTTTATCTTTTCTTAACCAGTAGAGTTAAATCATCCACAAGAGCTATGCACTACTACTTGCTATATATTTTTTTAAATTTTGTTTTAATCACCATTTATTATTATCGTTTTTAGAACAATATTGAGCAAAGATGTCGATTGTAGGTCTTCTTGCATTAGTTTTATGTTATGGGGCTCACACAGAAGTGTTACCACTTCCTTTATTTACCTATTTATTTTTTTCAAATAAATGGCACTGAAAAATACTTTTCAATAAGGTAACATGTTTTCCAATAAGAAAATCAAAGGTATATCTGCCACCTGAAGAGGTGATGCCATAGCACATGATAGCCTTACTCATTTAAAACTGCGTTCCTTAAAAATACTGCCTTCCTCATTTAAAACACGGTATCTGCAAAAAAAATTAAAATGGAGATTTTGCTATATTTTATATGGTTTATATGTAAATTTATTTATGCTTCTGCAATGTCTATAAGTCGTATGATTTTATTTACTACCAAAATAAATAAATTGGAATATGCCGTATATGCCAAACTGCAATAGTTGCATAATCAAAATGCGTTATCTACACAGCGTTCAACTAAAAAGCGGTGTGTGCAAGCATCATACTTGCCGCGTTTTAATGTAGCACAGCGCATTTGCAGCGTTTTTATCAGGACTCGCGTTGCAAAAATCTCATATTCGTTCAGTCGTATTTGCATTGCGTTTAAAAACGGATAATTTTTTAAATTTTGCTATAAATTTGGCGCTTGTTTTGTGTTTGTTTTTATAGTCGTAGTTCTTTGCGGTTGTTGATGCAGGGCAGTAGGGGGTTACATTTGAGGGCATGAATTTTGTATGAAAATTCGTTCCCCTTCTAATATAAATTGACGTGTTTTCTTAAATTTTGCAGAAACTCTTGATTTCTGATTATCTGGGGGTGGAAAATCCTATTTATAAATAAAATGTAGATACGCCACTATTTCTGATCCAGTAATATGTCCGGTCTCCTTAACCATCTTTATAAATTATACACCCGAATAATAACGAACAGATTAGAGACAAAGCTGGATTTTTACCAACCTCGGGAACAAGCCGGTTTCCGCCCTAATTACGGCACAAACGATCACCTGCAGTGCCTAAAAAACCCTGATAGAAAAAACTAACGAATATAACCGTCCCTTGGCATTGATATTTGTAGACTTTAAAAAGGCGTTTGATACAGTGGAACTACCGTCCATCTTAAGAGCACTACAAGATTGCAGGGTCGACCACAGATATTGTAATATAGTTAAAAATATATATGAAAATGCCACAACAACCATAAGTCTACATTCAGCAACTAATAAAATAAAGATAAAAAGGGGAGTCAGGCAAGGTGATACCATGTCACCAAAGCTGTTCATTACCGTTCTTGAGTATGCATTTAAAAAACTAACATGGCAACAGAAAGGAATATCCATCGATGGAGAAAGATTAAACCATCTATGTTTTGCGGACGATATCGTGCTTCTGTCAGATAATCTGGGAGAGATCAAAGACATGCTCCAAGAACTGAATGACATACTACAAGAAACTGGGCTGGAGATAAATTTCGAGAAAACCAAAATGATGACCAATATGGTTCCCAGCGAAGAGATACAGATCAATAACAACAAGGTAGAATTAATCGATAAATACACATACTTGGGTCATGAAATTAGAATAACCAGAGACAACCAAACCTGCGAGTTAAATAGACGAATCACGTTGGGATGGGCGGCATATGGAAGGATGAGAGACATTTTTAAAACAAATACCCCAATTCACCTGAAAAGGAAGGCATTTAACCAATGCATCTTACCAGTCTTGACCTACGGAGCAGAGACCCTAACTTTAACGAAAGCTACTGCCGAAAAACTGAGGGTAACACAAAGGCGAATGGAGAGATCAATGCTCGGCCTGACCTTGAAAGATCGCGTGAGAAATGAGGAGATACGCCGACGAACTGGCGTAGACGATATTATACTGCGAATCAATAAACAAAAGTGGAGGTGGGCTGGAATTGTTGCTAGAATGGAAGACGGAAGATGGACGAAGAGATTATTGGAGTGGAGACCAAGAGCCGACAAGCGAAGTCGAGGCAGACCACCCACCCGATGGACCGACGACCTAAGGAGAATAGAAACAAACTGGATTGCAGCAGCTAGAGATAGAGAGAACTGGAGACGTTTGGAGGAGGCCTATATCCAACAATGGATGTGAAAATGGGGCTGGATGATGAATATGTCCGGTGCTCAATTAAAACGCGGTATATGACTTTTTATTTACGGGAATGATAAAACATGATTTTTGTCTCAGAATATATTTTTAGTTTAAGTTCAACAATCATTATAACATGTTTTGCGTTAAAATTCAATCAAAATACATAGAACAGAGTTCTGGGAAAAAATTTTGATAGCCGATTTTTTCGGTTTTAAGGTGACCGTGTTTTATTTGAGAAGGGCAGTCCATTTTGCGCACTTTAGTATTTTTCTCGTTGGCGGATATATTGCACATAAAATAAATTAGAAAATTATTTTAATTATATGTAAGACATTAATTGACGAAGGCAAACTAAATGAAATATTAGGCGCCACAATTCTTATTAATCTGCAAAATATTATGAAAGTTTAACCACAAGCACCTCATTTCCTTAAATATTATAACTACTATTACACAGATATTATACGTAATTTCTCAAAAATTGTAAGTGCTAATGGATGAATTATTAAATTCTAAAATCATCTGACATCTGACAACATCTAAAATTTATATTGTTATGAATGGAGATGCAAGTTACGGTTACCATTATTTATATTTTTATTAAAGACTTAACAACAATTAGTTTATTTTATATATTATTGAGAGCTTAAAAAATATTCAAAATACATGTAAATTGCCTATATTTAGGTGATTTTGAGTAAATGTATCTAAAAATATATTTGAATATTTTTTAAGGTTTTTCTACTTCAAAACAGAAAGTATAAATTATCCTTGTATAAAAAATATTACTCTCATGAGACTTCGCATAGTACAAAAGGGGGCTTTTTTGAAAAATATGTATCAAGAATAACAAAGTAGCAAACTTGGTCAATGCTCTTTGCGGATGATATCCTGTTAATGGAGGAGAGCAAAGAAATGTTGGAGATACAGTTGGAGGGTTGAAGAAGGGCTATTAAAGAGGGAGGTCTTAAGTAGAGCAGGTAAAAAATGGAGTATTTGTCGTTGGGACGAATAGGAATAGTTGGGGATAACGAATTACTAGGGGAAAGATTGGGACGAGAAGAAAAATTTAAATACCTTCAAATTGTCTACATGATACTGGCTGTTTGGTTTAACTGGAAGCAAAATCTGTGATTAAAAAATCGGTGAAGGTCTGAAAGAAAAGATATATGAGAGTGTAATGTACACAGGGTATAAAGAGCAATAAAAATTCTGACCTCTGTAATATCTTTATTATGTATTATTATCCCTTTTAAAAATTATTACATTTTTTTCACGGTCGTTAAGATAGGCAAACAGCTCCCAGAATTCAATGTTTTTCATTTTTATTACGATTTATGTGATTAAAAAATAAGGCCGAGCGCAATTTTAACTCGACAGCCACCTCCCCCCACCCTCTACCACCAAAACGTCAAATTTTGGTTTTTATTTTTTTTTTTAAGTAAGATGCAATCAATTTGAAAATTTTAAAAATGTCACACACGTAGTTGAGACCTTTACAAAACTTGTCCATCGTCTTTTTTTTGAAAAAAGCGTAGGCACATCCACCTCTAAAAAATTTTTTTTTGGAGGTGGATGCAGCTCCATTTTTTTTAATTTGTGTGGTTGATTAAAATGTGTATCTCTGATTTTTTCACATTTTTCCGTATAGTGCGCCTAGGAAAATCCTTGGGGGTTTTTATCATTTTTTAGGCTTTAAAGTAAATCATGTAAGATTTTTTATAGGTTATATCGACGGCATACTGCCAAAAGTGACCAAGTCGTGTGCAGTTTCTAGAAAATTAAGGTTTAGTTTTAGAATTAACTATAAAATTTTATGTTTGTGGACTTAGTCATCTAGAAACAAATAGTGTAGTGGCTAATAGAATAGCTGTCATTAAAAACTAATAAAAATGCAATAAATATGACTTAGTCACTTCTGATGTAAGATAAAATTAATCAATATGACTTGGACATGACATAACTTTAGCAAAAGGAACGTCACTACCGATGTAAATAACAATAAAATATTTTCTGGGATGTAGAGTTTTATTAGCTACATACAATAACATTAATTAACATCAAAGGTTAAGACTTGTACCAATCATGATATTCAGATAAAATTATGTTACTTGATACTAGTTTAAGCAAACAGTGTTTCTTCTTTTTCGTAATTGGTAACAACGATTTATATAATGGCTATAGATATATTGTAGTTGCTATTGGTTCTCCTTTTCAAGCTACCCAAAGAACATGAAACTCAGTCTCTGAGGATCTGTATTTAAGGAAAATACATCCTGTAATGGCCTTTTCACTCCTCATGCATTTAACTGTTAGCCATTTAATTTTTTTGCCTATTTTATCTTTGTTTTTATTTTTATCAAGTAACTTGTGATAGATTTTAAGTCTATGAAATCAGAAAATCTCAATTCGTGAACGTTATAGGAATTGAAACTTTTATTTTTATTACGTTTGGAATGAGCAAGTCGGAAAACGTTAAAAGGTCATTGTGTGTAAAGATGCATACATTTGTCTTTGCTCTTTCGATTGTAGAATGCGTCGAGTCCACCTCCATGTATGTGTCCCCTTTCTCCAAAAAATTATGTTGGATAACATTAAATTGCATGTGTTGTACCATATACAGAAAGAGAGCAGAAATAAATGGATTTCTGTTCTGACAATTGCATTGGGTACTTATACTTTTATTTTTATTCTCTATTCTATTACGTTTATTACTTAAAAAATACTTATTTCACTTTTAAAAGAATACTTTTAATCTAGCAGAGTAAAGCAGTCTCTATTTCACAACTTCCCCTTTGATCATTTAAGTCTGTCCAAGAAAAGCAATAAGCTTTATTGAGTTTCTCAGCTTCATAAATAGTCAAATTGTAGGCACATAAATTTCTTTTTCTACATTTTTTGAGAAACGTCGGATGTTGGAATATTCAAAATAATTTGTAGATCTTGTCATTGTACTGAGTTGATTTCATTTATCACGCCGTGAAATATAAGCTGAGTAATCTTCATCTGATATTAATTTCTTTTTGTGTTTCTCGCATACTTCACAAAGATCCTTTTTAGAGTGAAAAAATGATCAATTAAATTCTTTTTCAAATATACGATTTAAGTAATTTTGGAAACGTAATTTTTAATATTTTCTTTGCATTTATCGATGTATAAGTCATACATCTTGGAAATTGATAAGCTTGGATCTAGATATTGGCGCTTTAAAGATTGTCTGCAATAATAGGAGTCCATTGTAGGAGAGCATGCAATATGTTCTCTGGCTATTACAATCATGTCTTCATGTGTTTTGTTTGACGGAACATGATGACCTCTGCTATCTGAAGTATCAAACAATCCATATTCATTTGCTCCTTTTAAAGCTGTGTTCACAGGTGCGTGGTTAAAAAAAGCATACTTTGCAAATCCTAATTTTTTTCTCATTCATCTGAAGTCCTTTTGCTTTGGTACTGCAACTTCTAGAAACTTGTGCAATGTGCAGAGCTTGCCACGTTCTTCTTTAGAAAAAGTCAGTGAACATTGAAACAGTTTTGGCAGTTGACCTTTTGTGGTTTTTTTGGACGTTTAATGCCAGTATCGCTTATGTAGGGTTTAGTTAACGATCTGTTCTGTTTATATTCTTTTTCCATTTTTCCGGATTAGCTTTTTTCCATCTTGGTTTTTTTTGCTAATACTTCATATTCGGTACATCCATCTTTACTTGCAATGTTATTCTGGTTCAGTTTTACTCAACCTGTGAAGTAAATATGTATCGCCAATTAAGGTATTATTGAGTTTAGTTGGTTCTGAAATAAAAGAAAACTATAAATTTGTGTTAATAATATGTCTAAGCATTTCACTCGTATAATTATATAAAACAACGCGTTAGGCTTAACTTAAAATATTTTATTAAAAATAAATTATGTACACAGGTGCAACAAAAACTTTATCTAACCATTAACCTCACATTTGGTAAATATCAATAATTACAAACCTGTAATGTTTACTAAACTTTCATTTGTTGCACATAAAAAGTCTGTTTTCGCAGTTTTCTCTATTTCCTTTCTTGAATATATTGCGAAAACTATCGGGGAATCAGCATTATATCGTCTATAGGCAGACTGTATGGTAAGACCATAAAGGAAAAATTAGAAATATATATACAAGATAAAATCGGAGAAGACCAGGCAGGTTTAGATTACATTTACACGGTTGAACAACTAATAGAAAAAAGAATGGCCAAAAATAGATCCGTTCATCTGGCTTTTGTTGATCTTAAGAAGGCATATGACTCAATACCTAGAACCAAGCTATGGAAAGCAATGGAAGACATCGAAGTTCCACGAAGATTAATAAACGCGGTAAAAGCACTCTACAAGAATAACGAAGTAGCTAACAAAACGGGCAATAGAATATGCAGTCCATTTAAGACGACAAAGGGACTACTACACGGTTGCTCCACATCCCCCACCCTGTTTAAAATATTCCTGGAAAAAACCCTGAAACCATGGAAAAGAAAGTGCGAAGGAATGGGTATACCAGTAAGGAACGAATATCTATATACGCTAAGTTTTGCCGACGACCAAATGGTGATCGCACAAGACGAGAATGACCTCAGTTTTATGATGGGAAAACTGGAGCAGGAATATACAAAGAATGGGATGGAAATAAGCCTAAAGAAAACTGAATACCTAACAACGGAGAATACAGAAATAAAACAGCTGGAAATAGAAGAAGGTAAACAAATCAAAGGACAGACAAGTATAGGTATTTAGGTTTCATAATATCAAACAAAGGAACAACGGAGGAAGATATAAAAAATAGACTAAGACAAACAAGAGACTGCATACGAAAATTGAACCCGGTACTATGGGATAAGAACATCAGCATGAAAACAAAGAAAAAAATATATAATACCATGACAAGAAGTATCCTCACTTATGGGTGTGAAAATTGGACAATAAATAAGAAAAGCAAAAACAAAATAAGAGCAACAGAGATGGAATTCCTAAGGAGAAGCTGCAGAGTAACAAGAAGAGATAGAATAAATAACATGGAGATTAAGAGGAGAATGGGAATGAATTCCAACATAATAGACTACATCGAACAGAAGAGGTTAACCTGGTACGGACATGTCAGAAGAGCAGACCAAAATCGGTGGATTAATAGAATAACAGAGTGCAGCCCGATAGGAAGAAGAAAGAGAGGCAGGCCCCGAAGATCTTTCAGAGATGAAGTGGACGAAGCAATGAGTAGAAGAAACCTACAGGAAGGGGACTGGCTAAATAGGAAAAATTGGAGAAAACGGTTAAGGAATACAGTGAAAACTGTGGAAATCCTTATATATATATATATATATATATATATATATATATATATATATATATATATATATATATATATATATATATATAGAGTCTATGTATTTCCCCCTGAAAAACATTTTTTGATAATTTTCTTTGCGTTAAAACAATGATTTTATGACACAAAAATAAGTATACTTCTTCGTAACGTCTACTTAGGATAAATTGACAGACAAGTTTATTATAAACTATCTATCGAAAAAAGTGACCGAAACGCCTTACTCAGTTTCCGTAGAAGCGTATACCAGTTACCAGTAATCTGACTTAAGCACTCTAAGGCATACCTGAAATTATGCAAATATTATTACATTGAGGTATATAAAAAATGAGGTTTTTTTGAATTGATCACTTTTGGCAGTATACCGACGATATATACGCTAAATTAAATGAGGGCTTTAGACCATTCAAAAATTGGGCGAAACACCTTTAAAACCCCCAAAATTTTATTTTTTAAACACATAAAAAGAAAACTATGAGAAATTTGATTCAGGTTGTGTAAATGTTAAAAAATATAACTACCGCCAAAACCCTTAAAACCATGGAAAATATGTTTTTTTGCAGAGTTTAAAGAAGTTACACCCAATTTTTCAATTTCCTGAAGGCCTCATTTAATTTAAAATATATATAATCTATAAAAAAACCTTGATTTTAGAGTCTATAAAGAGGAGAAAATTACCCCAAAAACCCATAAAAACTGCAGCTACCTCCAAAAAAAATTTATATGCTTTAAAAAAAATAGACTTAGAATAGAAAAATAGAAAAAGTTTTGGGTCCATAAAAATAGACAAGTTTTGTAAAGCCTCAACTATTCGAATGAATTTTTTGAAATTATCATATTGGATGCATCCCACTTAAAAAAATAAAAACGAAAAATTGACGTTTTTTGGGTATGGGGGTAGTGTAAGGGTGGCCTTCTGAAATTGCGCTGAGCCTTATTTTTTAATCACATAGAACGTAAAAAAATGAAAAAAATTGAATTCTCAAAGTAAGTGCATTTTACCTATTAGCGGGGGTGTCCTTTGTTTCGTCGTTATATTTACTATTACTGCAATCGTTTTACTGAAATATATTTTAAAACTTACATATTCTGTGTGTGATAGATTATAGACTTGATACTTTCCTCATCTATAATTTGACCGTGACGATTAAAGGCGGTCAGATAGTCATCATGTTTACTAATTTTACTAGTTCATTGTTAAAATGCAAATAAGTTCAGAGAAACGCACATCTACGGAATACTGCTAAGTTTATGTCTTACGGCTATATCAGGCGCCAGCAATGTCTCGGGGAATCATTAGATAGCGCAATTGTAATAGCTCATAGACACATCAAGCAGCGCCCACGCTTAACCTTTCACAACCACTTGAATGAGAAAACAACTTCTGAACCGGCGATTTCCTACTTTATAGTCTCTGTTTTCATTCATGCATATGTCAGGTTTCGAAACGCCACATTTTAACAACCTTACACTCAAATTTATTTGCATATCTACGTGATAATATATTATTAGTAAACAGTTCCTGCGATGGCGTAAAATTATTGTGTGTTTTGATGAAAGATACCTGTTTGAAATATAGAGCAATATAAATTGTATAATGTATTGATACAATGTAGCCCAATGGTGTTAAAAATATTTTTATTATTACAATCATTAATATCAAATAGATTAAATCAATGCTGAGCGCAAATGTAAAATGAAAGTAAAAAGAACAATGTACCTATAAAGTTGTATAAATTCAGCGGATCTGTGTAAGAATCAGAGTTGATAACCATACTACTGGTCTCAGTATTTGTTTATATAGTTATAGTTTATTATGTGTGGATATTATACAACTTCTCCCTAAAAGCCAATACATTTTTATCTAATGCTTAATTTCTTACTTTTTTTAGTGTGGACTTTTGAGCGAAATCTAGCATCAATGTAATACCCAAGTATTTTGCAGATGATGTATATACTATTTACATATTATTGAACGTTTTGTAAAGTTTACCTAAATTGATTTGGTGTTAAGTTTAATTTTCCATTTTTTATTCCAGTCATAGATTGCATTTATTGATAACCGTAGTTTTTCTATGGATTCTTCATGGAAGTCACCTACTGCTTGTACAGCAGTATCATCAGACACCAGACAAAAATAGCAATCTCAAAATGTTACGTTAATGTACTGGAATTGCTTTGAAACCCAAAGAGATTTAAAATCAGTTACTAAGACTTTAAAACCTCTGCAGATTAACCCAAATACTCACTTACTGTTTAGTCAGAAAGATATTTTAGCTTTATATTCAATATTCAAACTACCCTATGATGTTCTTGCTAATTTACCTGATTGATCACTACCTTCTCTTAAAGAGTCTGTTTTAAGATAGATCAATGAGAGATATTCCTAAAATCCACCATCATCCATTTTACACCTCAATATCCCAGAAGACGTTTCACTTATTCACAATATCCCCCAAAAAAACTTCCTCAAACTAGACTTATCTGCAGACCTTGAAATTCTTAAAGAAAAACAAAAAAGTCATTCCTCCCTCTCCATCGCCAACTATTCTCATAACTCACATCCTTAATTAACTCTTACAACAAAATCTATATTTATTATTATTCGTTCGTCAACTATCCATCCTCCTTAGTTCACTCCAAAACCTCTCTTTCAATACATCATACTCTCCATCTTTCCCCACTTCTTTCTATCCAACCTAAACTTCAATTTTGACCCCTATACCTAATTTTTTTCATGCTTCTTTTCGACATCTCTAAATTCAGAGTAGATTATTCGTCATCCCCCTCCTAAACTATTCAGTTCTCATTTTACTTATCCACACATCTCCCTCAGGGTTTGGTTCCGGATCTCTGGAGACCTCAGCCTTCTGTAGTCTTTCCTCTTCTCATAATTTTACAAACATCACAACTTTCTTTTTTACTTAAATTTAACAGAGTCAGCCACAACCATTTCATTTTTACAGTTCTTGTCAAGATATACCAATAGTTTATTAAGCTCATGAACTTATAACTTATCCTTTTATATTTCTCATGTACCTAGTGTTGCTTTATAACAGATAGGGTCTTTTCTTGTTAAGTTATAAGTTGAGTACTTTACGATCATCATATTACAAAAACCACGTCCCAACCATCAATCTTTGTTCATCTCATATATTTGTCAACACACACAAAACAACAAACCAACTTCTTCCGTGAACACCTAATCAGTTATTTACGTTTATGAACTTGTAACTTAAAAAGTTTTACATTTACTAGGTACCAAATGTTGCTTTTTAACATACAGGGCCTTCTATGCTTAAGTTCTAAGTTAAATTTATGAACATTATGTTCATTACATGAACATTAGATTACACAAGCTTTTATTTTATTCACTCAACACCACCTTCAAGTATAAAATATATCAATTCCTATTTCACCCATCAACAATAAATTTTCAAGAATCCAACTTCCCACATATGTCTATTTTTCATTTTCCAGGTACCAAATGTTGAAAAAACATAAGGGGGCTTATATTAGAATCTCTAATTCTCACCACTTTAAGACGTATGTATAGTTGATTGCCTAACAATACCCACACAATTTTCTCACCACATACATTAATTAATAAAACAATTTCCACCATGTTCTTAAAAATAAATTCAGGACATATTAACAACTTAAAACAACAACATTGATGGTTGTTACTGTTACTTAATGTTAACTTCCTAACTTGTCAAGATTGTCATTTCAATTAGTTGCTTTCATCAAGCCCTCGTAGACACATCGTCTAAGGACCAGCAACTTCACGTGGAGTCATACGTCGCCATGTTACCAAATCCACTGGTAACTTTAACATCACAATATTTACCACCATATAATGTTAACTAAATTTAAACTTTTAACGGGTTTTTATCCACATATTTAGTGGCTTAATACATGTATACCCACCATTAACCACATTTTGTATTAACCTTGGTCAAAATTTAAATTTCACGTTCTTTTTAATTAAGTGGTTATATACTTTTTAGGTGCACTGATGATGGAATATGGATTATATACCTTTTATAAAGGATTTTTAATAACATTTCTTGTTGTATATGGTATACAGGGTCCTTTTTCTTTTCGACAGTATATTAGGTCTCCTTAACTTTGGCAATTACCTGTGCGAGTTGTTCATAGTTCTCAGCTAATCGGAATAGTTGTCAAATCGCGAATGTACTTGAATCATGACATCTGCTTTCTTCCAATTCCTCTGCGGCCATCGATTTTACCTTTTACGATAAGCTGAAAAACTATGTACCGGTTTCCTCTAAAAACATATCTTAGGTATGAATTTTAATAGTTTTTAGTAACTGACGAACGGCATTTGCACAGCTTCGTTGGTCTGCTTCGCCGTTCAAGGTGTTCTCGCCTCTAGGCGTATCATTTGTAAGAGTCTAGGTTTCGGTGACGTGTAACAATATTTTAGACACATAGAGCATTTGGTAATGCTATACTTATTCTATGACGTGATTTTAGGTTTAGGCTGTGGTTACAGAAGAATGATTTCATTGTTAGAAACGCTGTGGAAGCTCCTTCAATTCTGCGCTTGATCTCTTTACTTGGCTCTTAGCATTCCATATAATTAAAGTGAGTAACTCTCCCAATATACTATTGATCTATCTGTAGTAAAGCATTGTCGTTTTCACACCATAACTGAATTTTCTTAGTGTAGTTAACAGTTTCATTGTTTTACACATCTATGGTAGAATTATTTAATAATTTACAAAGAAATAAAAAAATATTTTATTGACTGATAACAATTTTAGGATTTTAAGTTTTAGATTAATAAGGGCATTGATCAATTGGTATGCAATGTCCAGTTGAGTTACTTCTAATGTACGATTCATTGCATCTACATTTTGGAATACAAATCGGTGCACAGACTCCTCTATTCGGACATTCTGGATTTCTATCTTGGCAAGTTGGTTCCCAACAAGGACACGGAGCACATCCTTCATGTTCGTTTGGTGGACATCTTAAAACTAAAAATAAATTGAATATGCAGAAGTTAGTTTTTTAAAACTTAATAGATTTGATAGAGGGTATTTTTAAAATTGACTGTTTCAATTGGGCCACTGTAAACTAAATGAACTAAGAGTATATAAAAATATTAAAATGAAAAAATGAAACAGTCTGTCTGACTAATTGATCTCTACCAATGCCAATTAGTGAAAGGAAAAATATTTTTTTATCCATAACAACTATAATTTATTACACTTTTTTTAATTATTAAAATATTAAAATAAATAATTAATCAAAGAAACAAACCTGGGCAATCTGATTTTTTGATACAACGATTATTGATTTCGTTTCTTACATATCCACGTTGTACATCGCAATTGCATTGACAGGGTTCCGTACATGGAACAGTATTCTTCGGATTTTTGTTGTGGCAAGTGGGTATAGGCTTACAAAGATTACCGCACATAAAGGTTTGATTTGCGGGACATCCTTCTAGAAAAATATATGTCTGTTAAGTTCCAAAGATAAGATATATTACATCAGTTAAAATTGATTAAAAAACAAAGAATAAAATTAAATAAGCCAAAATTTTTTTCAGGTAGGAAAAAACGAGCTCTGTACAATATAGTTTAAAAAGGGTTGGCATCTTTGATGAAATGAGTAAAGTTGTTTTACGGAAAATGATGATACAATAACAAATCCCCTCAAGGAGTTGCTAATACCGTATGCAAATTATATTTAAACAGATAAGTAAGACTTAATAGGACTAAGAATAGTAAATACAACTGGCAACCAATTTGGACTGAAGATCAATAGAAAGAAAACTAAATTTATGGTGATCAGTAAAAAGAACATTCAACATATCGACCTGAATATTGAAGCCGAACGTATTGAAAGAGTACACCGATTTAAATATCTGGGATATACAGTTAAAGGGCAAATATCTGGGCGAAATCAAGATCAAACGAAATAGCAGTTAAAATTAATATAAACAGTCTTGAAAATGCTTATATACGGGGTGAAACGAAAATGCTATAACTTCTAAAAGAAGAAGAATTAAAATGATCAGGACGCAATCTCAGAAAACAAATATCAGTATTTTACCACATATAAAAATAAAAGAAAAAGAGCATGACAAAAGAATAAGTAAAACAAAAAAGATACAATGTATTTTTATATCATTTATGTAAATTGACACAAAGTAGACTAAAACAGTAAAATAAATGGATTCAATAACTAAAGAATGATGTCTTGTTAGCAAACTTGTACTAAGTTGGTGTATAATTAATTAATTTAGAAAAATATACTTTACTTTCCGGTAATGGTAGCCAAGCTGATGATATATAAGTTACTTGAACAATAATATACACTATAACAGATTTCATTTTTCAGACTGATTAGTACGAATTTTAATAAAAGACAGACAAACAGTTTTATTTATAGGGTCATGTTTTTATTTATCAATAAAGAATTTGTTTAACATGAAAAGTTGGATATGTATAAATTTCAATATTTTGTTAACAACGGCATAAATTTGTTGGTAATTAACATGTTTTTTTTACTTGTCATTAACCTTCCAGAGTACTAATTTTCTTGGTAAACCTTGGCTTAAAAAATATCCTGCATTTTCTTTATATCTGTATCGATATTTCTTTTATCTGTGTATGGAGTATGTTTAACACAGATATTATCATTCAAAATAGCCGCATATAGTATATAGCAGCAAAAGAAGCATAAGTTAGGGATATAGCTAAATATAAAATAACAATAATACAGCAATTATACAAAGCCACTTATCTACATCAACAATGAACACTAGTTTTTTGTTTTTTTTTATTCAAAGAAATAAATAATTAAATTAAATTAAATTTATAAGGTGGTTATAGTTTATTACATCACAAAACGAAGCCGAAAAATCACTTGAAAAATCGAAAATTTACTGATCGCTTCTTTTTAACTGGAATATCTGGGGGACTCGATAGAAAAGGCTTATTATCTAGTGGTTATCGAAACTTTTACTTCGTCATGACATTTAAACAAAAAAGCGACTTTCTTCATTCATTTCAATATTGTAAAAAAACTATGCCTTCTAGATAAAAACTTTGAATAGATGACTTTCTTGAAAAAACTTGCTTTTTAAAATGAGATTTTCTAAATTAAAAAATGTTGATAAAAAAAAGATTCTTACAAATTAAATCCGAAAGTAAGTATGCAATTGTTTATAATTAATAAAATCAGCAATAAAAACATTAAAATCCGAAGTTGCTACAGCTACGATGGTCAAGCTGGTTAACTAAAATTTAGTGAGTGAGAGAGATAGAGAACAATAAGATATTGAGACGTAAATATTCAGGGAATGGAAATCCGCTGGCTTTTCGTGCCGTATTAAAAGAAAATAGATGATGATGAAGAAATAACAGATAAAAACCGAAGATCACTGAAGAGGAAAGGAGTTGATAACAAAAAAAGGATGGGCGTCAGGAGTAAAGGTCTGTTGGAACTTGTCTATTTAATTTGGAAAAATTAATATGTCAATTGTTACGTTAATTCACAAACTTTGCCACTTAACTTCAAAAAAAAAAACTTCTGCTACTATCTATCTCTGAGATTGGAGCTGCAAGGACAAAACTCTCAACTGGAACAAAAAGGAAACCATTTCCATAGGTACTCAGGAACGAAGATCTGACGTAGATGGGGTTGGATCAAGCAGGCAAACGACAACAAAGCTGGTGGGACATCCTATATACTCATTTTCAAAATTTCATCAGTTCCGGTGTACTGCACAAATCTTACGATGATTACTCTGTTCTAAACTGCCATTATGCAAAGAGTATTATCACCTTAACCGGTCTTAAGACATTACACACAAAGAATTGGCTACGTATTCAAAATCCGCCAAACGTCTTTCTGGCCTGAAATCTCTTGCTTGACTCCCCCTTGCGTTAGATTTTACAAATTCAACCAAAATAAACTCCCCTCGCGTTTCACAGCTAGTTTGTGGTCTAAGAACCTAAACAAACAATCTACCCTTCTTGACCTCGTTCTTAGCAACGAACCGACAAAAAAAACATTGAAATATTCTCAGCTTTATTACGTTTTAGAAAAATTGAGTACCTGACTTGCAATATTTTTTCTAAGAACCTCTTCTAGGGGACTCGAATGTAAACAAATCGTTTTCAACGACAAAAACAAGTTTTTTTAATTCGTCGAAATAACACATAACACGTATTAGATTGATTATTTTAACTTCGTTGCAAACAGACAAACAGGGGCGTCTTTAGAAATTTTTAACATATAAATATTTCGTAGTTAAAAAATTTTAAAACGCTACAAACTCCAGACAAGGAATACTTGCTACACAGCTCAATAATGGCCATAAACGATGTACTACTTCCAATCAATGGTAGGTTGTAGGCCACTTATATCAATAAGATTTCCTTATGAAAATGGGTGATCGGTAAGATTTACCTTCCAATTTCCTTATTTTTATGCTATTCCTGAGGTTTATTTTATATAGACTTACTTGTGTTTTTTCTATTTACTAAGTACGGCTAAAAAGAAGTTCTTTAAGTATCTAGAAATTTTTTCCGTGGATACAAGATGAGACAGACCGGTTTATCAAGACACTGAACGGATTCTTCCACGCATGAATATGGAATAATCACCTCACACAATACAATCGAAAATAATATTTGAGTAATAAATTTCTAGCATTAGCTATCAAATAAAATAAATAATTTGTCTACATGTGGTTCCTACATATTTAAACTTTACAAAAATTTACTCACCAGACGACTGTTTGCATAGTTTTATTTAACTAGAGATGGCTGAAATCTCATTTTAATATTTCCACATCCTTGTTTAATTCATTTTATTAATTGTGCCTTTCGCCTGCCGGGTTTGTTTTCTACTTAATATCGTTTGTGTTTATTCCCATCTATTTCTGCTTCAAATCGTTTGCCAACTAGCACTGATCTTCAAACAAAGCGTTCAGATCAATAGTTAGTCCATATAATTATAACTTTTTTTTGCTCGATACATTAATTGATATGGAAATGGCTAAGGTTACGGTAGCGTAGTACTACAACAGGCTGCCACTACACGGTTTATTAATGTTTGCAGATCCTCCGAATTATCAGCAATCAAAACTATATCGTCCGCATATCTTAAATTGTTTATGATTTTACCATTGATTTTTATACCTTCTCTTAAACCATCAATAGCTTCCCTGAACAGCATTTCCGAGTAAGTATTGAACAACGTCGATGATAAAATGCAGCCCTGATGTACTCCCCGTTTAATCGTGAATTATTGTGAGGTTTCGGTGTCTACTCGTACAGTTGTCCTTTGCTGTAAGTATAAATTTTAAATTTTATGATTTATGATAATTATTAAAATCACAAGATACAATTTAGTGCTTCAATATTTTACTTTCAATGTGAAATATTTGTTCATTAAAATTAATATAGTGTGTTAGTCGATCAGCATTAATCTCTTTGCCTTTATCCCAATGCGGGGTCGGCAGAGTGTTAGTTTATAATATTTAATAAAACATCCATATTTTTTAAAGAACCATAATTATTTTTTCTTGTTGTGTAGAAGACATAATTACCTATTAACAATCAAAAATATTATGGTGTTAATATTTAATATGATATTATTGATGACGCTGATATGAAACGTGGTAGTTAATATTGACACAGGTGTCAGAACTTTTATAATATGGTAGACTATTGAATAGATTTAAGAAAGCGCATCTTACGTATTTTTTTTTCTCACTTGACCGATTATTTGATTACTTTCTTCTCAGATATAATTGCTAAATCTATTTATTAGTAGGATTTCGCGGATACCAAGTGATTCAACAAGGTAATAATTTTTGGTAATATTTTACTGTGTTGAAGCAGTTAAACTGACTATGTTTTAAATAATTCTGTAAAGACTTTGCATTAGATAATCTCTGATCTTATCATCCAGTCGTGTTCAATTAAAAACTGCACCCATTAGATCAATCTAAATGAAAAAACAATAACCGGTGATGGTTAACTTTTAAAACTGGTCAGTTATCAGCGGCCGCAGCTACACGAACCCAATCTGAATTTAAAAACGTTTTTAGCAGAAGCAAGAGATAAAGTCATCTTTTCAATCTTAAACCCATTTATTTGCATCTCAGTCATCAACGGCGATATTAATCGCTTCTACTGTGTACTGATAGACTAAAGATAAAAGTGAATGGATGCAGGACACATCCGAGCTGAAGTGTCAAAGCAATAACGAACTTGAGAAATCCATTGATCAGAGAATCGACAAGAGCATTCACCTGACACCTTACTTAAAATTCAATTAGAATGTGGCTTTATGAATGAATTCAAAGGCTACGTGGGCAGCAAGCCATGTTTCATAATATTAGAATAATATAGTGTTTGCCTTGGTTCGAAATCGTAAGTCGAGTACAAACATTTTTGTAGGTCGTATTTCGTATTAATTATTATTAGTGGGTTTAATTAATGAAAATTTCAGGTTAGGTTTTTTTATCGGCATTTTAAGCGAGAGAAAGTTTCTAGGATTAAATTGAAAAAATGATTTATGCAATCTGATTAAAATATTATAACATTAAATAGACATTTCCTCTTGGAATATTAGCAATGCTTTTTATACTTGAATGCTGTTACCCACGCATCAAGTTAATATTATTCCTCTTGTTTGAAATATTTAACATGAAGGAGAAAATTCAATATTTTATGTACGATATTTTATCAATTTGGTATATTTTAAATACAGTAAAGTATGTAAGTAATAAAAAAATGTAGTAAAATGGGTTCAATTTGATACATTTATCAGAAAAGAAGCCAATGTCCAAATATATTTAGTTTTCAAGTTATTTTTATCATAATTTGGCCATTTCCATTAAAATGAAAAAAGGCCAATGTAAATCTCATTGGAGGTTGGGCCTTTAATTATTATTTTAAACAGGGCCAATATCCAGCTTCCTGGACATTGGCCGTTTATTCATTTCTTTCGTGGACATTGGCCCTAACTAAGACATGGTGGCAGTTGTTTTTCTTAAAGAAAATTTACCAGGCTGTGGTGTGATGTTTTACATTTCTTGCTATTGGTATATTATTGTACAATATGAGCAAAAGCACTCTAACAATACTAGAAAACTGTAGATTGTTTTCTAAAAATGGTAAGTTATTACTTTTATTTGTAAAAATACAAATTATTATATTTAAGTAAATTAAATTAACGTCCGCAAATTGTGTTTCCCCTGACTTAGATTGTACCGTTAATAACAATATAATACCATTACGTCCTTTAACTCCTAGTAAATGGTTAAGTAAATAAACTATTTGTGTACCTTTTTAGTTGTTTGTTATTAATTTACTTTTCTATTTTGTGTGGAAAATTCATGATTTACGTTTCAGGTATTTTCTAACAAGGAAGAATTTTTGGGGAGCAAAGTACTAAAGAAATAACAACACTAAATGAAATTCCCTTTGAGGTTATAATTTAATTCATAAAATGTATTGGTTACAAAAAAGCTTTTGTTGGTAGGTAGGTATATTATTATTTAACTAATGACAAAAACTTGCCATAGCAAACTACCTATACGATATTTATACGGTTATATCATATAGGTATACCTATACGATATAATGATAGCAACTGATTGCTATTATCAAGTCCTCGTAGACACTATGTCTTAAGACCGGCAACTTCATGTGGAGTCGTACGTTGCCATGTTATCATATCCACTGGTAACTTTAACATTCTAATATAAGTTAATGTAAAATAAATAATTGTAACCTATAACTTTTAACGGGTTTTTATCCAGATATTTAGTGGCTCAAAACATGTACACCTAGACACCGATGATGGAATATGGATTCCGAAAACGTTTTGTCTTCATGATATAGCCCGATTGGGTTATTTAATTATATACCTTTTATAAAGGATTTTAACAAAATTTTTTGTGATATATGGTATACAGCCAGCTACAGGAACTTAGTTTTCTTGTGGATTATTGTTTTAGTTAGGGACTAAATGTCTTTAGTCCATCATGGAGAAATTTAAAATAAGTGAAATGTTAAGCTAAAAGAGAAAATTATATGCTAGTTATTGACAATTGCAAGTATAACTTCCATAAAATGCTTGCTTATAATATCAAATCTTGGCAGTATATCGAAAGAAAATGCGAAGCATTTGTTAACTCTAAATATTTTTGTTTAAAAAATTTCATTTATAAAAGGTATGATAATAAAAAACTCTATCGGGCTACATCACACAACGTTTTCGGAATAACTATTCCATCATCAGTGCTCTCTGGATGTACATATTTAAAGCCACTAAATATATGGGTAAAAATGTAGTTTGATTAACTTTGAATTACATCTTTGATAATTATAAACTATGATGTTTAAGTTACAAAAGGAATTAATCACATGGCCACGTACGACTTCACTGAGGTTGCTAGTCTTTAAATGAAGTAGTGTCTGTGAGCACTTGTTGATAGCAACTGAGCAACTCAGTTTGGGTTTTTGACGGAAAGGAGGATAGAAAAGCTACATTTGGCAATTATAGATTTTGAGAAGGCGTACGATACAGTTCCTAGATAAAAGCTATAAAGAAATACAAGAGAGAAATGGGTTCCTGAGAAGTACGTAAGGCTCGTGAAGGATATGTATGAGGAAGCGTAAACCAGAGCAAGGACTTTGGTCGGACTGACCGAAAGTTTTCCAGTGACCATTGGTTTGCATCAAGATTCTTCCCTGAGTCCCTATTTGTTTAATCTTCTTATGCTGATGTACTAACAAAAAAGTCTGTAAAGGGACTCCTTGGTCAACGTTCTTTGAGGGTTATATTGTATTAGTGGAGAACAGCAAAGAAGAAGGAAAAGTTGAAGAGTTGAAGAAGGGCTATTGAAGAGATGTTAGCAGGTTGTAAACGAAGTATATGTCATTGGAAGGAACAGGTATGATTGTAAACGTCAAAGTGCTTGGAGGAAAACTAGAACGAGTAGAAGAATTTAAATGCCTTGGTTCCTACATAACGGAAAACAGAAACTGACCTCAGGAGATAAGCTGGTTGGTTTAACTGGAAAGGAACTAGTGGGAGCAACATTATTGGTATAAGGTCGAAAGGAAACATATACAGTAGTGAGATATGCGTTTGTATAGGTGGTAAAGTGTGGCTTACAAAGAAAATTTAGAAAAAAAAAGATTGAGGTAACGGAAATGCAAACGTTACAGTAGATATTTGTTGATGATGTTTGGTAGAAGGGTCAAGATCAAGAAGGACGTGATTGGGAAAAGAGCAGAGGTGACTACAGTTTTAAAAAAAGGTCAAACAGCAGAGACTGCAATGGTTTGGGCACATCAGATATAGAAATAAGAACTGGGTGTGATTAAGAGTAGAGTTATTAAGAGTTGAAGGAAAGAGAGGTGAAAGAAAACCAAGGGAAAGATGGAAGATGACTCAAAAGGGAAAGGCTTACATGAAGAAGACACAATGAATTGAATCGAATGGTGAAGAAGAGTAAGGGACTGCGACTTTTAAGGAAGAAAAAGAAGGAGATATTATTATCTTGTATGTCTGTGAAAGGTGGGTAATGATACAAAGAGAAAACTTTAAAAACCAAGATAGCCAGATGGGAGAAAAAAGAAAATATCCCGATACGATGGAAGTTGATAATAAATGTGGCATTATAAATCATGTGAGAAACTTCAATTATTTAGGGGCAGAAACATCGTGCAGCAAAAATATAACGAATGAAGTTTATATTTGAAGCAGAGAATCGTAGTCCTCGAAACTAGTTTTCCAAGTAACTATTAAACTGATTTTAATTATTCTCTTTTATCTAATTTTAAGTACTAGAATTCTATTTTCCATTTTTTGACTGATTTATAGAAGTAAAGCGAAAAAATTAAAAAATTTTCATTACAAAAATTATGAATCTGTACTCGTATAGTATTTATCATTGTATTAGTCCCATTGGAGCACTACCAATAGGACTTATACAAAAAGGAAGATCGTATTTCGCAATAATTATTTCCTCTTATAAAAACAATGCGTAGGATAGGCAAAGAAGGCCTTTTACAAGTATTCTTACTTTTAATGAATGTAACTTTAACCTTGACTTAGATACCTACGGGCATTCACTAGAAAAACTACCGTAACATCATTAATAGGTTAATTGTTTGTTTATCTGCAATTGCTACTTATATTACCCAGCTAGTTTCATGGTTTATTAGCTTCTTATTTGAATATTGCATTATTGTTTTTATAGTTGGCTAATAGGTAAATTACGAGCTGTACCCACAAAAGAACAACGTACGCAATATTATAATGGTGCAATGGAAAAAATGCCTACTTGACAGATTTGAATTTATTATATTGCGGGGCAGAAGAAAATTTTGTGGCGGTAATTGCCGTGTATTAACAGTATTACAGTAGTATTGCGAATTGATGTGAACAGTTTATATTGTTCTAATCCTATTTTCTTGTCACATGTTTTCCCTGAATATTTTTTGTGCGTATATTATGAAAAGTTCTGCATATAAAAATATCATCATCATCATTGGCTTTTACAACTCTTCGTGAGTTTTTGCCGCATTTACTATTGCCTTTCATTGATTCCGATCCTGTGCTATTATTTCCCATGGCCTTACTTCCATCTTCTCCAGGTCTTCCCTGACTGCGTCTCTCCACCTTTTTCTAGGCCTTCCTGTCGATCTTCTACCATCTGCTCTTTCCCAAAACACATTGCTAATCAGTCTGTCGTCATCACTCCGTACCACGTGGCCTGCCCATCTTAATCTATTGGCTTTTATGTATCTTACGATGTTTCCTTTCCCGAAGAGAGTCTCTATTTCATTGTTGTATCTGCTCCTCCATTCATTTGTCACGCTGTCCCTGCAAGGACCATATATAATTCGCAGGATTTTGCGTTCCCATACTAATAGCTTATTGATTTCTTTCTTTCTCAATGTCCATGTTTCACTTCCATATGTCACTGCTGGTCGTATTATGGTTTTGTACATTTGGATTTTGGCACGCCTTGAGAGAAGCTTTGACCTCATTAGATGTTGAATGGCAAAGAATGATTTATTCCCCGCCAGTATTCGTATTTCAACCTCCCGTTCTCCTGTGTTTTCACTGGTAATTGTTGCTCCTAGGTATTTGAATTCTTTGACCACCTCAAAATTATGATCGTTTATGGTAATGTTTTGTCTTATTCGCTGTCGTTCCTTTTTTGATACGACCATGTATTTAGTTTTTTCTTTGTTTATTTTCAGGCCTACGCTTAGTGTTGCTTCTTCAAAGTTCGATACTATATCCTTAACTTCCAGTGTTGTCTGTGCTACTGCATCTACATCATCTGCAAATGCGAGAATAATCTTTGCTCCTCTGGCAGTTATGTCTGGTTTGACTCTGGTATAGATTTTTCGCATTGCATATTCCAATGCTAGGTTAAATAGTAATGGGGACAGCGGGTCTTCCTGTCTGAGTCCGGTGCTTATGTCGAAAGCCTTTGAAGTTTTGCCTCCTATTCTAATTTGTGCAAAGGAATTGTTGACACACATTCGCGCAATCATGGTCAGCTTCTTTGGTACGCCTAACTCCATCATTGCACTCCACAGTTTTAAGCGATCTATGGAATCATATGCTTCTTTCAAATCTATGAAGATCTGGTGTACTTCTTTATTATATTCCCAATACTTTTGTTGATCTTATGATTAACTATTATATAGTTCATATAAAAATATGAACTATAATAATTATTTATTGACGTAAACTGCAAGAAAGAGAAGATCTATGGAAAAATAAACATATAGGAAATGTTATTAAAGTATATTTCTTTTTGTGAAAAAGCAGTTATAGTGAATAGTTGTAAGGGTCCATGTACACGACGAGAGGAATCTCGAAAAAATATAAGCTATCCTCAGAGCTATGCTACAATAGAATGCTAACATAAGTAACTAATGTAAGTGTTAAAGATAGTGCAAACACTCCTGACCATTGAGCTGCGCGAAGGTGAAGTCAAAATTCACATAAAGGCAGAAAGGTTTTTTGGTAAACCAAATTTCGTCTACTACGCCTTAGTCAGGAGTGTTTGCACTATCTCTACAATGTTTACCTTAGTTACCACTACTAAAGAGGAATAAACGAAAGCGATCAGCTAGGAACTAAAAAATTTTTAATCTTAAACAAATTTTTATTTGTCATAAGTGTGTATAAAAAGATATTAGTCTTTTTCCATTATTAATCTACTATTGAAGAAGGTGATATTTACTATGGGGCCACCAAATGAGGCCTTACAATTAATATAGACAAAAACCGAGTACTTTTTTTCTTCCTAGGAGCGTCTGATCAAAAAGATCTCTGTTATCACTGAAGCTGAAGATTTTTGTGTTTGCTGACCTTGTTGTTTCCTACACCCAGTTTAGAATTTTTGTACCCTATAGAAGTTTGTACAGGTCTTCTGCTTCTGCTATTCTAAATATACCCCCTCTAATCGCCTATACAGTTTTGTCTTTTACGGTTCAGCGCCTAGTAGTTGTATAATATATATTTTATAGTTTGTAGTTTCTTATCATAGAGTCTGCAGTTAAAGTTTTCATTGCAAATGCTTATTTTATTCAGAAATTAGCTTACTGGTGCATGCCCGGTCAACATTCCTGTTACTGTTCACAGTTTGTTCCTGTCCGTATGAAGCCGTTCATCTGTTGTTTTTCTACATAGTCTACCAATGAAGATTTTTCAATGTGTTTGTTTTGGGATTCTCTCCCAATATAGCTTATGAATCTCTCTGATATAGTCCTCTACAGCACTACGATCTGCAGCCTATGGTTTTGCCAGAGTTGGATTAAATTGTTCGATCCTCTTTTTGTAAGTTAATCTACTTTTTTGTTGCCTTAGATGCCCTGACCTCCTGGTACCCAGACAAGCTTAATCTTGTTTCGATCTCCTAGTTTATTCAGTTTTTTGATTCAGTGCCACACTAGCCTAGACGTCACTTCCTGGCACGCCAGCGCCTTCAGTGCCGCTTGAATTGTCAGAAAATATATGGATTTTCCCTTTTTCAAGAGCGCTCTGATTAGTTCAAAGATCAGTTCCTCCCCAATACAAAGCTTTCGCTAATTCGTGGATAATTGGAGTATATTCCTGCCCCACACCCTTGGTAGTGTTGGATCTATCTTTATACCAGATTTTACCCTGTTGGTTGTGTTACTCCTTGTTTCTTCTTTTAACATTTTCTGTCTGGAATAGACACCCTACTTGAATTTGTAAAATTGTATTTTGTTATCATGTGATCTGGTTTCTCCTTAAAAATGTTCTTGGCAACAAGTTAAACGATCTCAGATTGGCTGACGACATCGTGATTATAGCGAGCACATTCGAGAAATTACAAATTATGATGAAGGAACTCGCAGACAGCTCCCAATATGCCGGCCTTAAAGTAAATATGTCAAAAACAAAAACAATGACCAAGACAGACGATCCCAGACGTCTAACTATAAATGGCAGTGAGATAGAACAAGTCCAGGAATATATCTACCTAGACCAAATTCTAAAACTTGACAAAGAAAATCAAAATGCCGAAATTACTAGAAGAGCAAGATTGACATGGGTAGGATTTGGAAAACTCAGTTGAATACTCAAGAACCGCAAAATACCTCAATACTTGAGGTATATAAAAGAATAAATAAAAGATTACGACAGATAAAAAGAGGAACGACTGGGTAAGATTCAAAACAAAAGTTGAGGTTATCACAACAAAAATTGCCTAACTCAAATTAAGCTTCGCAGGTCACACTGCTAGTAACGTTGGAGCTCCACAATACAACATTGGAGACCTTACAAAGGTAGACGACCAAGAGGAGGACCACAGATGAGATGGGTGGACGACATTCCACCATGGATCGATGAAAAGATTTGGAAGAGGCCTATGTCCAAAAATGGACCAGAGAAGGCTGAGAAAAAAAAGAAGATAAATTAAATCAATCTAATTGTTAATAAGTGTTCAGTAATGACCTTCACATGTAATAGGAATTTAATAAAAATGACTTACGATATCAATAATAGAGAATTGATCAGAAATTCAGTGTGTAAAGATCTTGATGTGAATTTTTAGATAAGCTTGCACTTCAATCAACATTATTATATCACTACTAATAAGGCTTCTAGGATATTAGGCTTTATAATTAGAAACACAAAACATTTTAAGAGGATAGATCATAATTAAATTATACAAGTCCTTGGTTAGACCACACCTTGAATATGCTTCTGTAGTTTGAGTACCTCATGCAGAAGTAAATATAGGTTTAGTTGAAAAGGTACAAAAAAGATTTTTAAGATATAATGTTAGAAAATATAACCCTTATCCTTACTTGGTGTCTTACAGAAGTATGCTTGAAACTTTTATAACACTGAAACAAAGAGGGAGAATGCAAGCAATGCTGTTTGTATATGTTGTTGTGAGTAACTTAAAATATAAAGGCTTATTCTTTATCAACTATGTATATGAATTTCTTGGTATCTAAGATTATCTTAAGTCATAGAGAGCTGTTCTGTATTTGTGAGACAGATTGATCACCCATAAACAGCATAATAAGGCAGTGCAATATAATTCTAAAAAGTAGCAACAATGCGACCAACACCAAAGCCATTAAATCTAGTGTTCTGCCTACTTCGACTACTATATCTTAGTGTGTATATCTGGCATAGATACACTGAGATTCGTAGTTCAGTTACTGAGGCTTAAAATATGGTAATACCTCCGAATTTTTTTAACTGCATCGATTTCTTTGAAAATTTCAAATTAAGCTTATCTTACCCTCAACTTCAAAAGTTATATACCTACGCTCTAGGTGCGCTTTTTGTTTTTAAGGGGTGAAAACTACCCCTTATTGAAGAAACTGGGAAAAACACGGATTTAATTATTTTATGCACTTAAATCTTGTTTATTCGCATAAGGTAAATATTGTAATGTGTTTTCTAATATAAAAATTAATTATTTACAATTTTCAACCCTTAAAACCCTTTAAAAACCCTTAAAAGCTAATACTTTTAATAAAAATAATATGAATAAAAAGTCGTAGCAGCTTGAGACATTTCAATTATGTATTTAAATACAAATAAAAATTAGTACCCTAGCTATACAACAATATTTTATTTATTGGAAATTTTCAACTCTTACAACCTCCCTTATGACAAAAATGAATTAAAAATGAGTTAAAAAATATTTTTATCGGTTTGAAACATTTCTTGAGTGCATTTTATTTAACGAAAATTAATTTTTTGCATATAAAATAACTTTTTATTATAATTTCAACATTTCAACCCTGACAACCAACCCATTTTTTTTAAAAATTAATTTAATATATTTTTATTGGTCTGAAACATTTTTTGAGTGCATTTTATTAAACAAAAATAAATTTCTTGCTTATAAAATAAAATTTTATTATAATTTCAACATTTCAACCCTCACAACCACCCCCTTTGTCAAAAATGAATAAAAAATATTTTTAACGATTTGAAACATTTTTAGAGTGCATTGTTTGTAGACAAAAAATAATTTTTTACTTATAAAATGAGCCTACTTTTTTCAACCCTTACAAGCACCCTTTTTGATGAAAATAAATAGAATGTTCCAAATAGAAAGATCCCTACCTGTTTCCAAAACTTGTTATATATATATATATATATATATATATATATATATATATATATATATATATATATATATATATATATATATATATATATATATCGCTCCTTAAATACAAAAGTCACACATTCCAAAAAATATCAAAACTGATTTTTTTGCATAAAATGCATCTTAACCGATGAAACTTTAATATTTCGCCCAACCAGCCGTCGTTTTATGATCAAAAGCACCCGTAAACCCACATACGTTAGTTTTGTTTTGTACCGTTTCTGTAACTGAGTTCCGTGCAAAACTACCACATCCTCAGTTGCCATCAGACATTCGGCACGAGTGCACGCATTTTAAAAAAAAAACTAACACATTCCAAAAAACTGCTAAAAGACAGGTGAAATTATATATTCAAAAGTGCCACATTCAAAAATACATTCGTATTGCAGATCACATACACGTAAGTATCTTATCATTTTTATGTGCAATAGTACAATATTTTAAAATAGGTTAGTTTTTCGTTTATAAATTTGATATTTCTCTTATTTTTGTATGCAATACTACCATATTTTGAATTATGTTAAGTTTTGCAAAAAATAATTAGAATTATTTTCTTATTTCTTTATTCTAAAGTTACATATTTCGAAATATGGTATCTTTGTATTTGAAAGTGATCTCTAAATAGATTTTATTTTATATATTAAAAAGCAATTTTTAATTTTACTGTTGTTTTATCGGAAAGTTTTTGTAGTTTTTGGAGTAATCTTATGGGTTAAACAAAATAATTTAGAAATCTTAAAACCAATTAAATTTTACTTACCCATATAGATACATTATAACGCCTATTTACGAGAAAGTAAATTGTTTGATACAGGTAGGTACTTATAATTAATTTTTATTTTCAGAAGAAGAGCGCAACGTATTTTGGACATGATACCATCAATAAATGACCCTCGAGATGAACAGCAATCTTCTTCAACAATACGACCTAGTGAACTGGATTCAATTGACATTCAGACTGACAATATTATTTATCATTAATATTATGCTAATGGCATTAGCTCTCTACCGGACAGTCAGTTATCTTTAGATATTCTGAACTCCAGCTCCGTTGAAAATAACGAAGATATTCAAGCAACGCCTCCAAATCACAGAATATTTAATAAACCATCTTTAGTCATTAAAGAAACATACTCAGACAGTGATTCTTCCTCTGGTGAATCTTCTAGCTCTTCGAGCAGTTCCAGTTCTAGTTCTTCAAGTAGCTCCAGTTCTACAAATAACCTAAAAGATTTCTCATCTAATGATAGTGTCAAAGATCCTACGTATGAAGATCCATTTTCTGAAAACCGCAAAACCCAGTCAGATTCCGATGAAGAACAACAACCACAAGCACAGTTACCTGGCATTCAAGACTTTCCGCAATCAGCCGTGGATAACCAGAACTTACTTAATATTAATTTACCATCACCCGGAGTTGACGATCAGCCACCTAGCGTTGACGAGCACCCATCTAGCATCGGTGAGCAGTCTCCTAGTGTTGATGATGAATCGCGCAGTAGGTGTCGTAAAAGAAAAGCAGAACCGCTTTTATGGAAACGAAACCAGAGCAAGCTATTGAAAAACAAAGGTATGTCCTATACTTCTATGTCCAAGTCTAAGAAAGTTTATGATGCCAAAAAAATGGGTCCTGTATGTTTCGATAAATGTAAATTAAAATATTCTACAGAGTTTACGTTTGAAGAAAGAAAACACATCTTTGAGAGGTTCTGGGAGTGCGGTGATCTGGAAATCCAACGACAGTTTATTCACGATCACATGACCAAGGTAGAAACAAAATATAGATACGTTCGTGAAGGTAGCAGTCGCAAAAATTACAATCACTCATTTTATCTGACTCGGAATAATAAAAAAACTCGGGTATGTAAAGTATTCTTCATGAATACCCTTGCAATCTTAGACACCATGATCAGAACCGTTGTCAAAAAACAGTCCGAAACTGGTGTGCACCTTAAAGATAACAGGGGAAAACATAACCATAAGACACTAGACTCAGAGCTGACCGGTGGTGTCAAAGCACACATCAATTTAATACCCCGCATAGAAAGTCATTACTGTAGGTCGCGATCGACTCGGGAGTATATTGAGGGCGGGTTAACAGTCGCGGCACTACATCGACATTACGTAGACAAATGTGAATCTGAAGGTAGACCACACGTTTCATATCAAGTATACTACAACATATTTATACATGATTTTAACTTATCTTTCTGGTAGCCCAAGAAGGATCAATGCGAAGATTGCATGGCTTACCAAAACGCTGAAGATAAATTGTTAATACAAGAAACTTACGACGAGCACCTGAAGCAAAAGACTCTCGCTAGAGCTGAAAAAGATAGAGATAAAGAGCTTGTGAGTAATACCTTCGTAGTGGCTGTGTACGACCTCCAAGCGGTGATGCCTTGTCCACGGGGTGATGTGTCGAGCTTCTATTATACGTCTAAATTAAATTTACTTAATTTCACAGTAACCGAGCTCGGTACAAAGGACACAACTTGTTTTGTATGGCACGAGGGAGAAGGAGCCCGAGGTATTAATGAAATTGACTCCTGTGTTCTAATGTATCTTAGAAAATTGAATGACAATGTCACGGAACCTTGTGATGTCACTTTCTATAGCGATAATTGCTGTGGCCAACAAAAGAACAAATTCATGCTGGCAATGTACCAATACGCAACTCAAGAATTGCCAAACATCAAGAGTATTACTCATAAGTTCCTAATAAAAGGGCACACCCAAAACGAAGGAGACTCTGTTCATTCTGTCATCCAACGTAACATTACGAGAGCATTGAAATCATCTCCAATTTACGTTCCAGGCCAGTATATCACTCTGATTAAAACAGTAAAGAAAACTGGAAAGCCTTATACTGTTGAAGAACTGACACATGAGAATTTTTTTGACCTCAAACCTCTGTGTACAGGAAACTACAATATAGATGATGATGGCAATAAATTCAAATGGACCGATATAAAGATTCTGAAGGCGGATAAAGTAAGCAATGGCATATTTTTCTTTAAAAGTTCCTACGAAGATGAAGAGTTCAGGTCGGTATCTACGTTACACATCTACATCTACATCTACTATACACGCCGCACGAAGTCAACGGCAGTGCCTGATAATAATTTTACTCTAAACCAACTTTACACTGAAAAGCTTACAGTTCCTGAAACAAAGAAGCAAGGCATTCTAAAGCTAATCCAAAAAAACGTAGTGCCAGATTTTATGAATCTTTTTATGATAATCTCTAAATTAGTGCACAAGTTACTGTTGTTAACTGATTTTTAATGTTTTTGTTAAGTTTTTTTTTATCCTTTACGAGCATTACGCTCAATGTAGTTTTAAGAAAACGTTTTATAAAAATATTTTTGTAAGAACCACGTTTATGTGCTTCATACGGTTGTGATTAGTGTAGATCATGGAAATGATTATTTTGAAGGTGTCTTTCTCCTTAGTGCCTTATTTTACAAGACTATAACTGCTAATAATACTATTTTAAGATAAAGTTACCTCTGTTTCTCTTAAAGGTTTTTGCTTAAAAGGTTAAGTTTTGTTTTTAACGTAAATTTATTCCTCTTATCTACTACTATAGGTAATATTAAAGACTTAATTGATGATCTCATGATAAAATTAACAATTATTTGTTTTCCCTTAGCAAGTTTAGTATGTAGTAAGTTAGTATGTGCCTTTTTTTTTAATAAATTGACATTTTGTAAGGTTGACAACCGAAAATAAAACTCAAATTTTCCTAATTATGGTGGTTTAATTTTTAAAATTTTAATGTTCTCGACGACAAAGTCTATATACAAAACTAACTTATTTGCATTTTTTCGACAGTCCATTCGAGCTATGGTTAAGATTGCTTTATTATTGATATAGGCTATTTAATTACGCATCTTTTGATACCAAAAAAATCTACCTAATACACATAGTTTATACAAAAATCATAAAGTAATCCAAACTATTTTTGTAAATGCCTCTCCTGTACAATTTGCTTATTTTGACTTGTGGTGCTTTTGTATTTAAGGAGCGATATATATATATATATATATATATATATATATATATATATATATATATATATATATATATATATATTTATATATATATATATATATATATATATTTATATATATATATATATATATATATATATATATATATATATATATATATATAGTAAGAAAAAGTAGTCCAAAGTTTTTTGAGTAGTTTGGAAAAAATATATGTATATACTTTTTTCTTTTTTCGTGTGGTAGTCAATAAAAAATAGAGCTTTGCTAAGGCGTACTATTTATTCTGAATCCAAGCTTTCGGTGGTTTTTTGCCACCTTTATCAAGGTCTACAAAGAAAATTACTATGTTGTAACAATTTGAATGGTGCCAAAAAAAAGGCTATAAAAAACTATAAAAAACTTACCCGAATGTAAGATTCGTGGCATAAACAATAACGTTAAATAACATGATAATACTAAAGTTGCAACTAAACTTAAAAATGTTACTGTTAAAAAAACACTTTAAAAATTAATAAATACGTTAAAAGTTAAAAACAAAATGAAGGACGACATGTTAAAACAGTCGTCGTTGCAAGCTTGATTTCAGTCACATTTCACGAGCAGAAAGGGAAAGAATTAGTAACTGAAGTTTGATCACAAATATTCAATTAATAATGAAATTTAAAAAAAAAAGAAAAGAAACAAAGAAAACTCTGAGATGCAAAATAGCTCAGTCAAAAGTCAATATAAAATTTTAAATTTTGCTAAGATTCTGGATCTCAGATCTCTTATTAAGATTGTTATTATCACTCTTGCTGATATGTACCATCTCTAAGAAAGTTCTAAATAAAAAAAAATTAAGAGAACTTTCTTAGAGATGGTACATATCAGCAAGAGTGATAATAACAATCTTAATAGGAGATCTGAGATCCAGAATCTTAGCAAAATTTACAATTTTAAATTGACTTTTGACTGAGCTATTTTGCATCTCAGAGTTTTCTTTGTTTCTTTTCTTTTTTTTTAATTTCATTATTAATTGAATATTTGAATCAAACTTCAGTTACTAATTCAGTTTTGTTTTGTTTGAGTTATTATTTTTTCTAAACCTATTTACTAAATACTATTTTCTTTCGATTGCTTATGTTATAAATAACATTTTTAATTTTCCGCTTAATTTCAAGTTGGTAATACAGTTGGTAGTACTCAAAATTCATAAACAGTATTTTGTGAGACGTTATTTTCAAAGTTGTGTTTTGTATTTCCTCCAAACTATTTAAACAATAATTGTCCACCCACTTTCTCTTTCTGCTCGTGAAATGTGACTGAAATCAAGCTTGCAACGACGACTGTTTTAACATGTCGTCCTTCATTTTGTTTTTAACTTTTAACGTATTTATTAATTTTTAAAGTGTTTTTTTAACAGTAACATTTTTAAGTTTAGTTGCAACTTCAGTATTATCATGTTATGTAACGTTGTTGTTTATGCCACGAATCTTACATTCGGGTAAATTTTTTATAGTTTTTTATAGCCTTTTTTTTGGCACCATTCAAATTGTTACAACATAGTAATTTTCTTTGTAGACCTTGATAAAGGTGGCAAAAAACCACCGAAAACTTGGATTCTGAATAAATAGTACGCCTTAGCAAAGCTCTATTTTTATTGACTACCACACCCAAAAAGAAAAAAGTATTTACATATATATATATATATATATATATACATACATAGAAAGAGAGAGATACATAGATGCATATGTATATATTAAATGTCTATTAGTTCCATCGAAATGCTCCAATGCTCCAAATTATAAAATTTTTCATGCTCCAAAATTTATTCTAAAAAGTACTATTGGTTTTTTTACAATAACTCGGTTAATTTTGATGCTACAACATGCATAAACAAAACGATTTTACAGGTAATTTAACGGGCTATAAGTATAGGAATGTTAAAACATTCTAAACTCCTTCAGGTTTAAAGGGTGAAGGGTCAAAGGGTCGGAGACCAGTGGTTCATGCGATATAAAGCAAACTTCAACCAACGATATCTCCGTTATTTTTTAAGCTACAAAAAAATGAAAATTTTTGTTGAAAAAAAACCTATTTTTTTGTATTGTGTCATCTTTTACGTATCTTTTATAGTTTTGAAGTTATTATAAAAAAAAGGATTTTTTTTAATATTTACAAAAAAAAAATCATACTTTTTTCAAAAACTGGGTATTCTAAAGTGGCTAAACTTTTGGATCATACACTACAGTACTAAAATAAAGTGAATTCTATAAGGAAAACAATTTATTTCAATTCTAGTGAACATGACGTTAGTTTTATTGCGTTATTTTTTTACAAAAATTTAAGAAACCCATCGTTTTTTTGATCGTATCTCACGTACAGTTGGTGCAAAGGACTTTTATCATAACTCGTTTTAAAGGTCTTTTTAAGCTCTTTTAAAAATATTATATAAGTTTTTGTCGAAAAATGTACCCGTTTTCCGTTATTTAACGTTAAATACTCGTATTGAAAGACAAAAACAAAAACAATATTTCTTTGAACAGCCATAACTCAGTTAATATTGAACTAAAAATATTCATTAAAAAGCCAATCTTTTTGTTTTTTTATGAGCTTTGATTTTAATCGTTACCCTTTTTTTGATAAAACTCTTAGTTTCAGAGCTATTCTTAAAAAACCTTTGAAAAACATTTTTTTAACGAAAAATGACACTTTTCAACAGCGAATAACTCCAAAAAGTATTGATCTAGCGAAAAAAAAAAATGTTTACATGTTTTGTTTGAAATTTGTCCTTCTATCGAATAGCATGGTTATTTTGAGTGAAAAAATTTTCACCCTCGAAAAGGGGTGGCAAACACCCCCAGGGTGGAAGCGCACATTGACACTATATAACTTTTGTTTCTTGAGTAATTATTTACCAACACACACAATTTCAAATGAATCGATTCAGTTATAAAGAATTCGGAGGTAAAAACCCTCAGTAACTGATCTATTGGATGTCTTTATGTGTGTGTTTGTATATTATGTGTGTATGTAAAATTCCTTCTTGTAATTACATTTTATTCTGTAAAACGTGTTTGTTGTGAATTATAAATAAATAAATAAATAAAAATTGTTAAAAAACTATTTCGTCAATGTATATGGTTTTATCCTTTTATATAGTGTCTTTCATACTGTAACTAAACCATATTCGGGAAAGTTTGCGATGATTTTTGACTAATTAGTTAATTGCGTATATATTGTAGTTTTTGATAGCTTTTGGGCTGTCTTAATATTGGTTGGTAGCAGAACTGCAGCTGGTTGCAGTTACGGAATTTTTAAATTTATTACCTAATAATGGTTTTATTTTCTTGTCCATGTAAAATATTTAATCAGGAATCTGTAATATAAATACAGTTAGTTATTTACAATAATTTTCGTCCGTTTTACGGCTCTTTTTATTTCAACTCCTCGTCGTAACTACCCGATCATTAATTTTAATAAGAAGTAAACACTAAAACAAAAACATTCATTTTATCGCTGGTTTTCTTGTACTTGTACTGCTCGAACATAGAAAAACTAAGCCCGTGACCATGTCCCGGACAGAAAACAAGTAGAAATCAGTGACAAGTTCGCCCACAAGACTCAGTCACTATTTTAATTTATGTAATAAATTATAGTTTTCTTCATTTATCTAACGCAAATGTACTTCTTTTATCTCATTTCTTTGTGTGATTGACGGTATCTCGGTAACAGTTCGACGTCAGATGAAATTCGAATATTGAATTGTGGTTGACATCATACACGTTTCAATGGAATTTTAGCTGTGGAGCTTTAGAAAATTATTATAGGAACTGGATTTAAGTTTTTTACCTGTAGGTTAATGCTCTTGGTTATTCTTTCTCAATATTTTAACTTTGCTCAACCACAACGCTTCATTGTAGCGATCTGAGAATGTGTAATTTTATAGTATTTTGTTTTTGTATTCCGCTGATATTTAATGGTAAATTACAGAGTATCTACCATAAAAATATTACATGAAAAATGGGTTGTAAAAAGTTCAGGTTTCTACGCTACTTACTACTACTACTATCGGTTCACAGCGTTCTCCGACGCCTTCTGACTCCTAACCGCCATTCTTCTCTATTTAACCATAGGCCTGTAATGATATATTTTGCCTACCATAGGGGTATTACTATTAGGGGTAGAAGATTGGGGAATAAAAACTATGGGGGTGGAGATAGGGTAAGCAAAATAAACGCTACTTGTGCGAACGGCACTCAGGGGGTTGCTGGAGAGCTGGGGTCGTGGGTAAGTAAAAGACAAGGGGGTTTGGATTGGGGCAACTACAGAAAAATGAAATAAAGGGTCATAAATCTCTTGGGACAAACAGAATGAAAATAAACCGGAAACACCTCAAGAAATTTAATATAGGGCGCCACTTGAGGTGCCTAATTATACCTATTACAACCAGCTAGTTGTAACTGGAGATATAATTATTAGAAATGCAAAACATTCAAAATCTTTTTCAAATTAAACTCAAAAAAAGGTTAGTAAAAAAAAAATAAACAAATGTTAAGAAACAAAATTTAACATTTATTTTTGTGTCACCACAAACAGTTACAAAACATAGAGAACATAAAAGCATTATATTAGTAGTCACAATTCAAAAAAAAATACAGAAAATACTTACATGTCATCCTTTTACAAACTCCAGGAGTTGGAGATACTACATAAACTTACAAGTGTTATCTCACAGAGATTAACCTTTCTTTAAAACAAACTAAACAAATAAATATCGAAAACAATAAAGCAAGCTGTCATATGTTAACATTAAATTTAAAACAAAACTAATCAAATAAAATGACAGCTAAAGTCAAACCATAAAATTTACTACTTTTGGCAAATTATTATTTAAAAAAATGTCTGTATTTACTTTAAAATTTGAAACAAAAGTTACCTTAATTCACCAAATCACACTTTGAATGTTCTGGAACCATAACTGCAACTAACTGGGGGTAGACCTGGGCTCCACTCTCTGCATAACGAACACACGAACAAATCCATCTCCAAACTGCCAAAAAGCCTTGGATGACAAAGAGGGAGAAACAAAACGAGGATGGAAACGACGATTCTTCTAATCCTCACTAAAAACATTAATTGAAGCATTAACTGCCACAAAACTACTTTTCACTGCTACATATTTCCATAAAAAGGGACCAAAAACAGAAAACCACAAATTCGATGGATGAATTTGGACATAACGCTGACCGCTCTTCACCGCGGCTCCAACGAAAGTGACGAAATTATCTTAAAAAATTGATCGCATATATTGGAATAAACAAAACACTTTGGGTTTAAGACACATAAACAAGACACAACGGAAATTAAGACGTAAATTAATTTGAAAACGCAATATCGGGCGGTTTGAACAAAGAAATATCGAATAATTTGCACCTGTGACATAAATAAACAATAAAACGATTTATTATCAACGGCGGCGACCTAAAAAGAACGAAAGATTATATGGGTTTTAAATTGAAGGATACGAACTAAGAAACATTGAAAAAATTCTTCGTTATGATAATGCATATATAAGGGGATTTCAATTAACACATATACGAGGGGATTCCAATAAATTTCAAATGCTACAGGCCTAAAGGGATTTCTCTTTCCTCTAGTTCTTTTTCAATTCCCTCTCTCCAGCTTCTTCTCGGCCTTCCTCTTTTTCTTCTTCCTTGTGGTGTCCACGTCAAAATCTGTTTCGGAATCCTGTCATCTAGCATTCTCTGAACATGGCCATTCTACGCTACTTTATACTTTAAAATTAAAAAGGAGCGTCAGAAATTCAATTTATTCTTGCATTTAGCCTTTTTACCGTCAAGCTAACTAGATAGTAATAGCAGTGGTGACCAAATGACAAATAAGGAAGTTGCACTTCAGCACTACAAAAAATAAAGAAAGGAAACAAAGTTAGACCAGACGATACACCAGAAGAGGTGTGAACAGCTTTAGGAGATATGGGTAACAGTTGACTTACAGCTTTATTTAATAGAATTATAATGGAAGGGGAATAAATGCCATATAAATGGAATAATAGTATGTTACAAAAACAAAGGAGTAGTTTAAGAATTTATGAACTCCATGGTATATAGATCATTAATATAAAGTAAATTAGATTATGCTTGATTATACTACAATACTGCTAACATAATGTCATTAAAAATACTTGTCTTTATTTGAAACACATGCTTGAGATTAGTTTTAGGTATTCTAAGAATCATTCCAGTAAGTAGACTACAAATTCTGCCTAATTAACTCCTCTTAAGCAAACAAGAACAACTTCTGTCACTAAATTACACTGCCAGAATTTCAGCAAACAAAAACATCGTAGCGTACTTAACAATTTTTTGCATAACAAATGTATCTTCCGATTATTACAGAAACATGAAGAGAACAATGCTGCTATTTTCTTAGCGAATAAAACGCCTGACGAATGTTGGCCCCAAAACCTTCACAGATGGAAGCCCACTGAAGAAAAAAAAAGAGGTAGACCTCGACTCCAACATATTGGTCTAAAATTAGGTCTTGCTATGCTAGTTTCTAATAAGAGATATGTCAATAAAACAGCTCCTCAAGCATTCAACACATCCTTTTTTTATCTACCAAACTTTTAAAAATTTAATATCTTAATATCTTAATAAATTTAATATGATGAAGGGCAAGCTGCAACCTATATCTGCAAAAACCATACGAATTCAAATTCTTGCACATAAACCAAAGAACTACCGGTTATTCACCAAGCCATGAAAAAATATAGTTTTATTCAAGCAAACATATTTGTAATTATCACTGGTTCAATAAGCATATTACTTGAAATAAAACATCTATATACAACACACATTATACTGTTCAAGATAAAAGAAGAATTATCTAGAGGCTCAAGATAAAAATACTTTTTCATCAGGCTGGTTGCCTTCAAATATGAGAGTAATTGGCAATAAGGAAGTGGACTCCTCAACAAGCAATGCAGTAACCAGCCACAATATTAGTGTCATAAATCACATACCTTAGACTGATCACACAATAAACATCAAAGGCCACATATTACTTACCAAGTCATCATCAACCGATTCCAAATAGGATACACTCTGTTTATACACAAGAATATCTTTAACAAGGAGGCTGCTTCGATATTTACCAAATGTAATACAACATTATCAGTGAAACATGTATTTGTCGAGTACGTAGTAAACCAAAACCAAAGGATTGCATAGGCCGTAGTGATCATTTAAAAACTGTGCTGACCAATCTAATCTCTTTTTTTAATTACCTGAAAATAGCTGAACTGTCCACCAAATTGTAAAATATTATATATTTTACTGTCTGTGCATATCCCCTAGTCCTTAGTGGTTGATACGTATATATTTATGTAAACAAAAAAAACTAAAGGGTCATCAACCTATTTAGTTAAACCATGAAAATATGAATGATGGTAATTGATAGGCGGATATGGGAAGAAAGAGACATATCCGAAAATGAGTTTGGTTTTATGCAAGGCAGATCAACAACAGGTTCATTCATGTTTCATTTTAAGTCAGATGATAGAAAAATAGACGAAAAAAAAACAAAAGGTTATATGGTATTTATTAGTGTTAAGAACGTATATGATGAATGGATGAAAGGAGTCACCAGCAGGTATCTAGAATCGTGAGAGACGTATAATGATAAAACATCCAGGGTTAAGACATGTGTGATTGTGACTGATAATTTTCAGGTGAAAGCTTGTAATGCTTCAAAATCCTTTAATGTTTTAAATTTGATTAGATTCACAACGCGGTAACTTTTATTCGACCCTGTATAGAGTTTGGATTTGCTTGTTACAATTATATATATATATATATATATATATATATATATATATATATATATATATATATATATATATATATATATATATATTAAAATGAATGTTTCTTACAAACATCTCAAAATCTTTTACTATGAGCACTTTAGTTCTCTTAGAACAGAATAAACAAAATTTAACAATGTTGATTTTATTCAGTCCAAATTGCTGTCAACCCAAAGTTTAACGATTTACGTTTAACGATAACGATAAGATTTAATCGATACAGGCTTTTATCGTTTTCAAACGGTGTCTTATGGAATTTAGATGATTAGTTTAAAGAGATCACAAGATAAAAATCTCGCATTATTCCGGTGAAACACTGGTTTCTAGTGTTTGGTAGTGCTGTAATCGAAGAGCTTGTTGCATTTTAATATGCTGTAGTGCATCTATAAATCTCTGTATACCAATTTGTTATAGAAAATCTTTAGGTGCCTTAGGATATGCCAAATGCAGTACCTAATCTTTTAATATTGGATTCATATTCTTCCAGGCTTTCATTATCGAACTTTCAGCTGATATTGGAAAACCTGCTTTAGATGATACTGGCCGTATCTTGTCTCTAAAGCTTAAATGAGAGAGAAATAACTGGGTGCATCCTGGGGAAGAAATTGCAAGACAGTTGCTGTCTGTTCCCGAAGCGACACTACTACGGAAAATGTGATTTCTTTCTTAGTCCAGCCATTTACTCTAGCTGCAGATTCGAATTGAAAACGATATTTTCCATGCTGTTTAGCCATTGATTGTGGGTGGTTTTAAAATTTTGCTAGTTGTATGATGGATAGTTCAATGATGGAAGATAATAAACCTGTTTGTTCAGATTCGACGTTATTTACTGAAACAATATTAGATAAAAACTTGGATATTAATTTTACCTCAACTATTTAAAATCCAAATTAGATTTTAAATTGGTTTGGTTGTTGTTTTAATTTATTTTATAAATCAATTTTTAAAATATTTTGTTGTACTACTATCTTATTTTCTAAATAATGCTATCTACTATTTTCTAATTTATTTATTCTACTTGTAATTTGACTTATCTCTAATTGAAAATTTTTGTGAATTTGGGATAAACTACTTCATTTCTACCTCTACTTTTCTACGCCCCTCTTCGTCTTCTTGCTACGCTTCTCCTTCATCTCTTCCTCTTCTTGTCTACGTTTCTTTTTCAGTTTTTTTTTCGTTTTTCCGCTTCTTCTTCAGTTCTTTACCTTCTTGTCTACGCGTCTGGTTGAGTTCTTTCTCTTCTTGCCTGAGAAGTCATGCGGAGAGACCGTAGTCATTTATATATTTATTAAACTCAGTTGATGTCGTATTAACCATTCAAAATTGTTTAATATCTCTTTAGTACCAACGCTGTTACCAATGTTATACTTTTTTAAACTAATTTTATGGAACAGAAGGAATATTACAATACTTGTTTACAATAAGTCAATGACATCTATAAACTTCAAAATACTACTGTTAACTGTCAACAACATTATGTTTGTATATTTTTTTGACGTCGCAGGCTTCAATAGACATTTCCGGAGTTTTCGTTTGCATCTTGAATATCATAGAATTTTAATGCTTCGTCTTTTTTGTTAAGATAATGTTTCTATGTAAAATAAATCTTACGGAATATTTGAAACAATATTCTAATGCATACCAATTTAACAAATGATTGTAAAATGCGATGTCCTGTACTCCTAGAGTCCGTATATTTTTTAGTAACATAGGCGACATATCCGTATTAATTCTCCGGACAAAACTACAGCGTCAAAGAAAATGACGAAAAAACGAAATGAAAAAACATCACAAACATAATAAAATTTTCATTCTAGAGTGGTACAAATTGTGTTTGAAAATCGAGACAGCATCCTGGAATGTTTTAAAAATGTTGAGTCCGGAAATTCTAAAATATATAACACGGAGACCACAGTTCGACCCACCTGTTTTGTCAAATGGTTTATTGACCCTACATTTCAGTACTGGTTAGATATCTTTTACAAAATAATGCCACAATTATTTAGCTGCAGACAATTGAAGAGGACTCTGTGAAATTACAATATGCTGTTAATAGTTTTAAAACAATAATTATTAACATTAGAAACAGCCTATCCCTTCCTAGGAAAAATTTACAGGAATCGAGGAGACTGAAGAGACGTGTACGAAATGAGGAGGATTTAAATTTTTCTGTGAGGCATTCGACCGAGTACAACACGATACTTTTATTACAATCAAGTAGACCCTATCTTAATTGGAGATAGTGGTACTGAAAAATTACTATCAAAGGTGGAGTACCACAAGGTTATGTTTAATCACCTAGTCTTTTAAATCTATACTCTGAAGACATCTTTTGTAATGCTCTGGATGACAGACAAAAGGAAGTAAGAGTAGGCGGAGAACTAGTTAACAAAATCAGATACGTTGACGATACAGCCGTCCTTGCAGAAAATTTACAAGATCTGCAGCCATTAGTAGATCCAGTAAGTGAAGCAAGTTATCAGAGAGGTCTTACAATTAACATTTTAAAGACAAAGTGGATGGCGATTGGAAACATTATTATGGATCAAGGTCTGCTTTTGCTTAAAGGGGTGGAGATAGAAAGTGTAAATTATAACAACCAGAATTGAAATATCACGTAAAGCTTTTATGTTCTGGAAATCAGTTTTGGGTAACAAAAACCTTTAGATGCATATTCGCTAGTAAGTCCTAAAATGTTATGTGTGGTATATCCTATTATATGGTTTTGAAACATACACATTAAAAACACAATGTTTAACAAACTAGCAGCATTCAAATTGTAGTGTTATCGACAGATCCTGAAAGTATTATGGGTTTTCACACTAACAATAAAAATGTTCTTAAAATGATATATTTAGAACGTTTACTCCTAATTCATGGCTGTGCAATATTAGATAATGGTGTGGTTGAACAGTAGAAGAATTATTTTGCTCAGTAGCTGATAGACAAAGGATTCAGGAAATTGTAAACATGATCATGTTAAACGTCTAAATACGGATACAGCACCTAAAGAAGAAGTGAGAAAACATTTTGGCAATATTATATTACAAATTAAGGATCTTTTAGCTTTTAAAAATTATCTGTCTGGTGCAAAGTTGTTTCTTTGTCAAGAAAATTATGAACATTATTGAAAGTACTGATACGATTAGGGTTTATAGAAAATAATTTATAAGTTATATACTACATAATATTAGATATTTGGTTATTTTAAATAAGTTATATACTAGAGAATTTAATAAAAATATATTTATGTGAGGGCATTTTTAATAAATTAGCATATAATAATTGTAAAAAGTTGTATTTTAATGTTGTAAATATATTTAAGTGAGCCATGTGCATAGGCAACCAACTATACAGTGAGTGATAGACAGATATACTTACTCTCCAAGTGACATTTTAGGAAATAATTGGGAATATAAAGTGGGGTTATAATAATATATTGTTTGAATTGTGTATTTTATTAAATTAGAGTGTTAGTTACTAATTTGAATGTTTATTCTGATCTGAAAAGCCTAAATGTCAACAAAATTATCAATGGAACATTAACGAATTCTCCAGAGTGCAGAGTGTGACCATTGTTTACGGTCGAACATTCTGGAATAATGATTATGTCGGTGGATGGAACAGATATTTTTTTCGAGAACATCCATATCGAAGAAATAGAACGAAATCGAACATGATTTCTTACCAGATGATTCTAGAATATCCAAAAACATATAAATACCCGTGATTTGGATTCAAGATGGCAGTTTTTAGTCAGAAGTCAGGCCAGTTCATTATGAAAGTTAGTAGACACATTTAGTTAGTGAAGTAAATTGTTCAGAATTTTCAAGAAGTCAGTCAGAAAAGTTTAGTAAGAAATATGAAAGTTAGTTGGAGTCAGTGAATCAAGTACAAATAGTCCAATTGTTTAATATAGTGAGTTAAATGAAGATTAAAAATTATGCATATAATTTAATGCACATTTATAATTATACACAAATAATTATTGAAGATTAAAAAAAAGTATATTGGAAGAAATTAAATTATATTATGGTTGGAGATTAGTATAAATCAACTTATCATTTAGTTATAAATAAATTAGTTATAAATCAATAATAATTGGATATTGGTATATTGAAAAGAAGAATAAATATAAATGCTGTTTGCTGGTTTGCTTGGTGGTGTATAAATGCTGGTGAAGAAAAATATATCTTAAATTGGTAGAAGCTGATAATTGGAAAAAGAAATTTCACAAAAACAAGGATAACCGAAGTACGAAGACATTCAGTGGTGATTAGAATATATATAGTGGAAAACAGTTCATTTAGGCATTCAGTGAAAGAAAGGTACAAAATTTTGTTAATATAATTTAGTTAGTGTTATAACAATTTCAATTTTGAAGATAGTTTATTTAAATTTAACATTGTCTATAGAATTTAATTAGTTTTATAAGAACATCAATTTAAAGATAGTTTATTTTAAATTTACATTGGCTAGGTTAGATATATATGTGTGTTTCATAATAGTTATAATAAAGATAATTTTAAAAAGTACTTACAAGCTAATTCTTTGAGAACCGCGATAAAAACCCTATATATTATATTATTAAAAATACTCATTGCTCATCATTCAAACAAAAAACACATCATAACAGTACCTACCTTCAGAAGACATTCCTATGTTCTGTAATGCATTTTCAATGGTTGAAAAACATGCCCTTATTTGAGATTGACAATATTGTTCTCGCGGCCAGAAAGAACACAAAAAGGATGCCAATTTGCAACTTCAGAATTTGAAAGATGTTAGCCATGTTGTCCATCGAAAAAACTACTCACTTCAACGATAAGGTGGTGGAAAGGTTCATCTGCGATAAAAACAGAATGATTAAATGTCATTTTAAGAAATATACTTTTGCTAAGTATTTATTTTTTTGTATTCTCAAATCAGCTCCTCCCTAAGCAACATTATTATCAGCCGCCACTGCGTCTATATCTAGCATAAAAAGCATTGCACTTTCATACTGATCATGACGTCTTTCAAGATCAGTTCTATAATTTTTTATCTTAAGCCTGCGTTTTTAAATAACACAATGCTTTTCTTGGACTAATAAACTATCAAATTTTTGCTTATCACTCATGTCAGTTGTTTTTTTTATGGTGATCCGGTGGTGCAAATGATTTTATCTTGTCTGTAATTAAAACTATGATAAAACTTATTTTATTTTGAAAGGAATTTGTATTAATTACCAAACTTCGAAAAGGACACCGTACCTTTGAAAAAAACCATCTAATAATATTAACGTTTTTATTAGATCGTCATAAATCGCCGCCTATTTACAACTTTCTTCGTGTTGAAATATTATATAACACAACCACCTCTCAAGTAGTAGGTACTAAATTATTATAGATTTAGCGTGCATATTTATTAGGTTGCATCACCTGTGCGTAATAAATGGCTCACAAAACAATAATCCCATCACAAAGCAAATCTTCTAATAGTTGTTGAATGAAAATCAGTGGCGGCAAGTGCCTGCCGACGGTCCCATGACTGAAGGTGGGTAGGCAGCAACGATCAGGCGAGGAAATACACAGGCGTCGACTTCAAGGCTTTTGCCGAAGGAAATAGTTTTACTATTGGTAATTACGAAATATATTTAACGAATAAATATGCATTTTAACGACTATTTAAAAAGATTATTGTAAAAAAATAATTAGTTTTAGTTTTATTACTATACCGCCATTAAAATAACTACCAATTATACATGTATGTCGGTTTTTGCAGATACTGATCGGCAAATTTAAAGGATTGAAATTAGATCCGTATTTTTTATTTTCTTTGCGTGATGTAACAAAAACAAAAAACAATTTAAAGGAACATGATAACTATTAATTCTAATGCATTATGATTAGCTTTCTACTGCATTAACACTGTTTAACCACTGATATAAATACAAATTTTGTAAACTAAAACGGAGTAAAACTTTTAAGTCGTTTTAACAACCAGTTGTACTTAGTGTTCGTACTAACAGAAACAGTCGTAATGAGATCCAATCACCAGTTTTGATTTACTTTGTTACCAAAATTAAACCTGTATGAGAAGAAATGTTGCCTAAAAGTGAGGTACTATTGTAAATAACGAAAAAATTAGTCCAAAGGGAAGTTTTGTCATAGAATTTTAGTTAGTCGAAGAATTCCAGGTTTAGAGACGTTCACTATGCCACGGCTCTAAGGTTTTTGAAGGATAATTTGGCGAGCTTTGGGAAGTAGGTCTATAGATCTCTATAAAGAAGAAAGAAAGTAAAAAAACTCAATAGTAACTTAACCTATTAGCGCTCAGTGGCAACTTTAGTTGCCAGTGACTTTCAACACCCGTAAAATCTCTTGTGTATTGTGCGTGCCTATTTTTAAGTGGTATATAATTTTTAGCGTGTCCACATGTATTTATAACCTACATATTTGCTTATAAACTTGTTAGGTGCTCGTTAGTATTTATTTCAATATTAGAGTTTTGCAGCAACCAAACTTAGTCCTAAAAAATGTAAGTATTTTTTAGTTAATATATAATATTTTGTGTTCATACTCAACTCATTTTAAACCAAAGGTTTATTATATATATACTGATCTAAGAAAATTAACTGTTCATTGAATTATAACATAATTATGGTACCTTAAATTCACGTGGCAACTTTAGTTGCCACTGAGCACTAGAATGATTTATTTTTTTCTTTTAGGTCTGAAGATAATACGTTTAGCGTAGATGAAATTATGAAAGCTTGTGAAGAAAATTACGGATCAAGTTTTTTTAGAAGAATCAGGTCTGTAGGAATAGTTCCTCCTATAGAATCTGCTGAAGCTAATACAGACGAAGATTCAGATTTATTAGATGACGAAACTGAAGGAATTCCAAATCATTTAACAGGTAGAATCCTCAGATCGGAAGCGATTGTTGAGTTGGATGAGGAAATTGTTGAGAATCATTCAAACAGTACAGTAAATATCTGTTTGGATGAGAAAAATATTGATTTGCCACAGGCAGGTACTTCAAAACCTATTGGAAATAAAAAGCGAAAAGTAATTGCATCTTCATCCAAGTTCATGAAGATCCTCCGGACCGTCTTAGGATTTTTCTCTGCGATGACCTTTATCGCCTCAGGAGGCACACCATCAGGACCAATTTGCTTTTTTTACCAAAGCTGCTTTTCCCAATTAAAAATGTGAAACGCTTAACGATTTTTTAATTTTTTCTGTATCGTTACAATTTTAGTATACGTACCGCCGAAGCGAGTACACCCATATTAAACTTAAAATTTTTCTTCTTGATGTGCCTATCCATGAAGAATGTTGGCGATCATCATTGCAATCTTTATCTTATCTGCAGTAGCGCGGAACAGCTGCACAGATTTTGTGTTCAACCTGACATAACCTAACCTAACATCAAATTACTGGATTATAAAAAAGTTTTGTTCTTACTAAAATATTGTCTATCCATTATAAAGATTGTGTCAGATCTTTACCGATAAACCTCCCATTTCCTTTCCTTATCCCTTTCTGGTTCATAACTTTCAAAGGTATTAGCAAGTTTTTCAAAGCTTATATTCATGTCAAAACATACTAGAACATCTTAAATAAGTTTAAGAACAAAACTCTTGATCGAACTGTGTACAAAATGGAACAATTACGAAAAAATGTTAACAGATGGATCAAAAATAGAAAACCAGGTAGGGTGTGTAATGTCTTAAGCTGAAATAATCATTATATATTGGTTAGCTAGGCTATATACCTATATTATATGTTTGCGTACACGGTCAGACATAGACTTCCTCAAGGTTTCTCGATATATTTATATCTTGTGCTGCGCTGAAATTTGAATTCGTTGAGATTCCCTTGACGTCAACTTATTGTCAGGAGGACCTTCCACCGCCATCTGCTATAAGCATTATGCCATCCGCAAAAGTTTATTTAAGTAATAATTCTTTGTCCTCCCAGTTCAGTATTTTGCATTTTCTAATGTTGTTGATATAAATTTTGGTGACGTAGTGTCGCATTGTCTTATTCTTCTCCTGATATCAATTTTGTTGGTAGTTTAAATGTGTATTGATAATTTATTCTATAGTCGTTTTGCTTAAATGACTTTAAAATAGCGCCAACATCTACTGTCTTGAAAATATTATAAAAGTCCTTAAAAATCAACACCAAGTGTCTATTGTATTTCATCGTTTTTTCCATTAGGGTCTTAAGACGTTGAATTTGATCATTTGTACTATACGCAAAATCGAGATTTCTTTGCAACCTGTTAGTGATTATACGTATATATAATTTACTAAGATGATTTAACAGGCTAATATGTCAGTAGTTCTCAAGACCAGTTAGGTCTCTCTTTTTGTTGAGGATCATGGTGTTACTCTATTTTTCAGAGATTTCTTATTTATATAGACAGATGATAAATAGATTTTGTATTTTATTTATTAGTTCTTTGCCTCCACTCTTTATTGCTTCTGTTGTTAATCGACCTTCTCCAGGCGCTTTGTCCTTTACCTTAAGCTGAAAAAAACATTAAAATATTGTATAGATTTCTAGAAAAAAGTTGTTTAATACAGAGCTAATTGTTGTAAAACGAACCTTTATTACAAGTATACAAAAAAAAAGAAAAAATATTTGTAATATTTACAAATAGTGAAAGTACAGTGGAAAAGTTTACAAACAGGAAAAATTTCGATCCTAAAGCTAAATTGACAAAATTCACTGCCAAGAAAGAAAATGTATCTTGTTTGAGTAAAGGCCCATATCTGTAAGTATTTCATAAAATCCAGAAATATGTACATGCTTATGTACATATCTAATTTTTCTAAATTTCTCGTGTATATTACAAGTAAACATTATATTAAAATAAAAGAGCAATCTCAGCATTGGAAAATAAATTAGAGTCGCAGAACTACAATTATTAAATCAAATACTGAAAACCGTCTTAATAACAATTGTCTTAAATACAGTTATATATGTATACATGTACGGATACTACACAAATCACGTATTTTATCCATTTTTCATTTAACGTTTTATAGTCGTACTGAGAAATAAATTACTAACCATCATAGTTAATTTGATAACATAAAAGACAGTATCTTGAATATTCGTGATAGATCTTCTGTCGATTAGTCAGATTATTCCTGCATCTACACCCCTGAGCGAGAGCGTTGTGCAGTGTGCAGCCGTGGGCAGCATCATTGGCAAGACCGCTCCTTTTTCGCGTAGGCCATTACTTCCTGTGCTAGACGCTACACACTCACAAATTGTCACTGACGTCACCACCTGTGTCCTAATACTACATAATAAACAAACTCGCTTTTGTTAACCGATACCGTGGAATCGACTTAAGAATTTTTATATAGAACTAAATTTTGTATATCAAACGAAAAATGGACAAAAGAGTACTTTCAAAAAATCTCAAATAAACAACATTGTAAAAAAGAAAAATGATAAAACTCATAATACAGACATAGTGATATTATTTCACAACTTCTGAAAAATGTAAAAAAAAATTATCAACAACCTTATTACTCTAAAAAATTCCCAAGGAATAAATCACGACAGGACCGCAGGAATTATAACTATAACCCAAAATTTGAGAGGTCTTTATACATAGATGACAATTCTATATTACTAAGATAAAATTATATACTACGGATAATTAATTTAAAGTTAGAGTAACAGTAGCTCTTCAAAAATTCAAAAGTTTGTTTTTAATTATTTTTAATATCTTTAATATTTTTAATATAATAATTCTAAATTTCTCTGAATTTCTGCAACTACTCCTCGAGTACAACAAATAGAACAACTCCCAACTTATAATAATTCTGTTTCGAATCAACCAATTACAGAACTTTCTAAATAAATGAGTCTCCGTATCCACCCTTTAAGATACGAATGAGAGCTGAGCATTCCCCAAGAACGATTAGCCATATAACTAATGTTTTAAGCTTGTATTCACAAGCTATATATTCATATGGGTCAGAAGAAGTAGGTACATTGTACAAAAAGATTGCAAGTAAAATAAATATTCAAAAGCTCAGCGCGCAATGTTCTCTTTATGATTTCAACGTAAAAATAGGAGTAAAAATGTAGAGGAATTACCAATGGATTGCAAGGGATTACATACGAGGACCGAGAGAGGCATAACACTGGTGTAGTTTGTAGGGAAACATGGTCTTTGCATAATGAATACATTGTTCAATAAAGCTCCCGGTAAAAAGTGGATATGGTATCAAAATTGTGTCAGTTAAAATTAAATAGGCTACATGTCATCTAATCCAAAAACAGTCAACAAGAGACTATTATAAATATCATAGTAATATTCACATCAATAAAATTTCAAAAGGAAAATAACTAAATGTAACAAGAAACAAGCTAACGAAGTGAATATTACCAAAATATCTTTTAAATACGCAAAATATACTACTACTACTAAGGATTTCTACAGTTTTCACTGTCTTCCTTCACTCAACCGTTTTCTCCAATTTTCCCTGTCATTCCAGTCTCCATCTCGCAGGGTTCTTTTCTCCATAGCCTCGTCAATTTCATCTCTGAATGACCTTCGGGGTCTTCCTCTCTTTCTTCTTCCAATCGGGCTCCATTCTGTGATTTTGTTTATCCAGCGTCCTCTGTCCGCTCTTCTGACGTGGCCGTACCAGGATAGTCTCTTCTCCTCTATATAGTCGATTATGTCTGATTGCACTCCCATTCTCCGCTTAATCTCTGCGTTTTCAATTCTGTCTCTTTTTGTAAGTCTACAGCTTCTCCACAGGAACTCCATTTCTACTGCTCTTATTCTACCTCTATTTCTCTTGCTTATTGTCCAGTTTTCGGACCCATATGTCAGGATACTTCTTGTCAGGGTATTATATATTCTCTTTTTTGTCTTTATCGTAATGTTCTTATCCCACAACACTGAGTTTAGTTGTCTTATACAGTTTCTTGTTTGTCTCAGTCTGTTGTTTATATCTTCTTCTGTTGTTAACTGGTTCGATATTATGGTTCCTAAATACTTGAATTTATCTGTTCCATTTATTTGTCTTCCCTCGTCTATCTCTAGGTTTCTCATATCCTTGTTTTCTGTTGTTAGGTATTCGGTTTTCTCTAAGTTTATTTCCATTCCGTTGTTTTTATATTCTTCTTCTAGTTTTCTGAGCATAAAGCTGAGATCTTCTTCATCTTGTGCGATGACTACTTGATCGTCGGCAAAACTTAAGGTGTATAGGTATTCGTCTCTTACTGGTATGCCCATTCCTTCGCACTTTCTCCTCCATGGTTTGAGTGTCTTTTCCAAGAATATTTTAAACAGAGTAGGGGCCGTAGCACAGCCTTGTAGAAGTCCTTTTGTCGTCTTAAATGGATTGTAGGCTTTATTTCCACATTTAATAGCTACTTACGCAAAATATGTAGATGCATATATGCTTTCAAAACCCCAAGAATGTACTTCTTCTTCTTAAGCTGTCTTATCCAGTCCTCTTGCTGTTGACGATTAATATGACAAGGCTCTCTTTGTCTTGACCAGTTAACTCTTGTGGTAACTCCCCGTATACCAGTCCATTTTCTGACATTCTTCAACCACGAAGCTCGTTTTCTACCATTTCCCTGGGTTCTTCGATTTTATCTATCATGGTTAGTCGAAAAACATTCTACTAAAGTTTACATTGACATTAAAAGTATTTATAAAATTGGAAAAATCTAAAATGTATGTAACAATGTCATAGTGGGTAATTTTAATCATGCATAAAAGAACAAACCAGATCCTAAAAACTAACGTCTCATCAGTTTTCTTTTCCAGGTGTACAAGTTATTCATAAAAATACTAACATATTTAACTCCCAAACTAGTATTTATAAACCTAAATTACAGGCAGTTTTCACAACAGATTATGATACAAACAACTAGTTACTAGGTATATAAATACTGGTCTTAATGTTTGTGGAAAACGAGAAAGAATTTGACTATGAAGATTTTTCTGAAGACAAAATAATTTCTGCGTTCGCTGATTGTAGAGTATAATACCGATATTTAGATATACAGAATGTAGAGTATATGCCGGTTGAACCAGATAGTCAGATCGTCCAACGCCGATATCGGTATGCATTAGCTCTGCGTTACCTGCTGACGCCTACGCTTCAGAATCTTGCTTATTTAGGATCTATTGTTACTTTTGATGGAATGTAAAAAAGACACTTTGTAGTAAATCTATTGCTATTAGTCTAATTCTAAGATTTGAGTTGTCATAATCTTTTGATTTGACAAATAGGAGCAGTGATATAAAAAAGAACAAGTACGGATTCATGCTAAAATGTATTGGATCCACAGTGCCTAAACGGTTTAACGTACAGAAACGTTAGACATGTCACGTGGTTTGATTTGACGAATTCGATGCAATGTTATTGCAAAAAACAAGCATGGCATTATGTCAAGTGGGCAAATAGTTCCACAGTGGCTAATATGCTCAAAGTACAGAGACATGCAAGATATGTGATAGGATTTACCCTTAGACAAGAAAGAGAGAGGACAAGTAACGCTCTTTTAATACACCTTTAAAATGTGAAGCCAGTTTCGATGTGACCGCCATGTTTTGGTGTCTGTACGTTACCCATTACTACCTCTCGCAGGGTTACCGGGTCTACTGATTTTCAGTAGATCTACTGATTTCAACTTCAATTTACTGATTTACTGAAACACTATATCGATCTACTAAAAAATATGTCATGATAAAATCAAGTTCAAAAAGTGATCATTATATCAGTGTTTATAAATTTTGAAAAAATCTGTTTTTGTTCTGAAGCTATTTTCTTGTGGCATTTTAAAGTAGATAGTATTTTATTGGAAATAAGCCACAATTGAAGGTTAAAATAAGTTTAATAACGTGTCAATTTATACTTCGTAAATCGTACTCAGAATACAAACATTAATAAATTAATAATTATCTATTGATTGATACATATACCTATATATTATTCTGGCAACCTTTCTGGTGCCGGATTAGGCATCAGTGAATTCCATACGATTACGCGTCCCCTATCTTTCCTTGTCTGGGGATTCACCGAATAGAACTGAATATTAACCGAGTCCGAGTAGAAACTGAATAAAAACCGAATAGGAACCCAATTCGAATAGACTAACCGAATAAGAACCTAATAGAAACCGAATAGCAGCAGGCCACTTAATAATTGCGGAAACCATTTGCCGAATAGCGAAAAATACTACTGACCTAAGATGTTTAAACAAATGTAGAAAATGTCACCAGCGCAAAAGCAATCAAAACTGATTTACGAAATGGGTTACCACCCAACCGATTAAGATGGCAGCATTGAAACCTTCAAATAGAATACGACGATGTGATAACATTTCAAAAATTTTTGGAATGCTAATGGAATATATGTTTAACAAATTTAAGCATGATTATATGCAAATCAGCATCAAGGATAAATCATCTACGCTTCGCTGACGATGTTGTTATGATTTTTGACAGTTTTTAAGAAGTACAAGGGTTAATAAATACACTGAATTTTTCGTCTAGTCCCTAGCAGTAATATATCCAATGTATAATATATAATATTTTCTAATACATTCTTGCTCATTCTTCATGTTTAAAACACCTCAAACGAGACCATACATGGACAAACAAGATTTAATAAATTCCTGACAAATAAATCCCCTATATATTACAAACATATAGAAGAAACAAAGAGAAAATAAATGTGTTTTAGATTACTTTCATTTTTTTTTAATTTGTGTTTTCAATAAATTAAACAAATATATACATTCTTTTCAAAATTTAGCCACTTACAAATGGTAGACATATTTCGTGGTGTTCTAAATTATGATTTTTTAATGGATCTATATAATATCGTATCAAAAATAATAAGCGTTGACGTTTTAAAAATAAAATGTAAAAATAACAAACTATTACAATAAAACATATTTACTAACAAGAAATTTACGAAAACTATTCAAAGACCTATTAAGAAAATTATATTAATTTAGTTAAATGGAGGAAATAGCGGTATCTTTATTACTTTAAATAATTATCCAAAGACAAATCACAAGTAAATCAAGTGTAGGACGAAAATAGATGGGTTCGTTTCGGAATGTGAAAGAATAAGTTGTTTGCTGATCAAAAAATAAAATTATTCGACAATTTGAATTAACCACAAATTATCATCATTAATCTTTGTTCTACTTTAGACAACACAATGACAAAGAGATATAATTGATAGGAAATTATTTTACATTTATTTTATAAACCCAAATAATGTTTAATGTCACAGCTTTTATAAAACAGTTTATATATTTATACAATAAGTTTATATAGGAAATATAAAATTTGCTGGTTCTGAAAAGAAGTTAACGTTAAGTATGAGCGATTAGCGTAACTCTTAAATTATTAGCAGTAATAACAGTAAATATAGCCACTTATCCTTTAACTGTATTTGTGTGGAAAATAACTACCAGATAATTTTGGTCGCTGTAATGCAGGCGTCGCGTCGTCTAAGGCCTAACAGACGTACCACTTTCCACCAACAAAACAGTGGTCGTATGGTGGTTGACTTGTCGATCAAAACGACCACTGTCCGTCAACAATTTTGTGGACGTGCTGTGGTCGAATGAACCACAAATCAACTACAAATGAACCACACAAATCACACAGTACAGCAATGAATTTTGAAGAAGCATTGTTGTGGCTTTTACTGCGCCAAAAAAGACGGCGTCGTCGTAATATATTGTATTGGGTTCATCCTATCATCGAAAATAAAGAGGAAAGTCAATTTCAACAACTTTATCATCATTTAAGACTATATGATAACAAATTTTTTAATTATTTTCGAATGAGCAAAAGTACTTTCGATTATTTGTTAACAGGACAATTTGAAACGAGAAGATACATCCATGAGGACATCCACGGGAGTATTCGTCCTGACGAACGCCTCGCAATAGCTCTAAGGTCAGTAAAACCATTTTAATATTTAATGTTTATTGAAATATTTACACAATAAACATGATGTTAATCAAAAATTTGAGATAAAAACGACTCCTGGAAAAGTGGTGAAAACTCCGGTTGACTTGGCGACAAAGCTTGCCCCGAATTCTCATGTGGCAAAAGCTCCGGTTCTGTTGGAGATAGTGATGCTTGAAGACTACTTCCTTGTGAACATTCCGGTTGAACTCTTGGCGATCGGAGCTCGAAATGCCGGATCTCAGGTCGGTCAGTTCGGATACCATATCGGTCTTCGGGCAACGGCTGTGATCTTTCTTGATATATATTAGTCGTATTGTAATCATACTCGTGATAACCATCGAAACCTCTATCTCTAACATTGTAGGTCTGCATGGGTTCAGAAAAAGAGTATTTTTTAATAACATTTAAAATTTCTATTTAACAAATATTTAACAATCACCACGAGCACGACTTTATGCTTCACGCATAGAAAAGTGAATGACGCTTTGGCTAGGGAGTCGCTGTGCTGGTGGGGATGCCGTGAATGTGGTCGGTGAATTGCCCGTGTGAGCGCAGGACAGGCAGCATCTGCGATAGTTTTGTGGACGGTATCACCAACCGACGACGACAATTGTTGATACCGTCCACAGTCTGTCGTCCGTCTGAGTGCTACCACGATATTTCATACAAATTGTATACTCTCAACACACAACCACTTTTTTGTGGTTCTAATGTGGTCGGAAAGTGGTACGTCTCAGTTAAGCAAGAAGAGAGATGGTGATTAAGAGTCCTACGTTACCATCTATTACCGTTTATAATATAACTTAAACATCCTAGTTCTTTCATCCTCAAAGATGTAATCTAAAATTAATCCAACCACATTTAAAGTATTTTTACCCATGTATTTAGAGGCTTCAAATAGGTAAATCCAGATAGCACTGATGATGGAATAGTTATTCCGAAATTGTTCGATGATATAGCCCTATAGGGTTTTTTATTTTAATATACCTTTTATAAATGAAATTTTTTAAATAATTTTTTTTTATTGATTATGGTTGTATTAAACTATCGTCTTAACTGCTCTGGATACTGGTTGTAAATTAATGCACCATTGTGGCATCTGGAGAGAGGACCTTGATTGTTGTTCTGTGCTTTCTGTGATACAGGACAGCATGGCCTTCAAATTTGAGGTCTCATACTCCTTAGTTCAATTTCCTGACCGGGATAAAATGAAGTGAATAAAAGCCTGCACTAATCTATCGAAGGGTCTTGGGTCCAGAATAGGCGGGCGGACAGGTGCCGGAGTATATAGGAGCGGAATCGGATTTAAATCTGGCCGGGTTCCCATGCCTTAGTCTTTCAGGCCGAAATCTTTGCAATCTTGGTTTATGCTCAGAAGATAATAGATAGGGCTTGTTTAGGCAGGACCATATCTATCTGCTCTGGCAGTCAAGCAGCACTAAGGGCTTTGGTAGCGCCTAAAGTCAGCTCTAAACTGGTGTTTGAGTGCAAGAGAAGACTTGTTGCTCTCTGCTGAGAACACTTTTAAAGTCTTACAGCCCAACTTCTCCTCCTCTACCGTAGAAGGTGCTCTCTAGTACTCAGTATGCTTATCGACCACTGTAGGCTCAGGCGGTACCTTCATCTGCTTGGGTTCGCGGATAGCCCACGGTGTTGTCTTTGTCCCACATCTGGGGGTACCCGGCACTAGCCACCAGAGGTTGCAGATCCTGGGTTCTATCTTTATGCAACTGAGCCAAATAAGGGAGTTATCCTTAAAGAGACTTGCTTTCTGTGAGGCCACAGGGTTACTACAGGATTAGACGTTTAGAATGGCAGGACTTAAAGCCCCTGCTGATTACTGCATATATGGGAGCCAGAAACGCCGAAAAATAGGGCCTTATGTGCCTATTCCGTATAACAGGGGTGATACAGTGGACTCGTCTTTGGAGGTCTAGGTATCTGAAGGGCTCATAAATCGGTCCTACCCCGATCTACCGTAACCATAACCATAACTATGATTATATTAACGAAAAATGTTTTATCCTAAGCTTGCAGAACCTTTCATGGCAAGCTTGAAAGTCTATTATAAGGTCTTTATTTTATTATCCACTATCAGGACTACTCTGAATACCGTATGTCTTTTATTTTTATCAATATACACAGAATATTTGTGTCTCGTAGATTTCTTCCCAACCAATATGTTTTCTTTACTGCAGTGATTTCAATTATCTATCTTTTCAGTTCATTTAAAGCTCGTCTAAAGCAGATTCAGCTCATGTTCATAGTTTATTTAGCGTTTTTACATTTTATGTTACCAGCAAAAATTCTATATATCGTTGCAACACCCTGTATTTAATGGAATTTTCTGATCTGATCTGATTCTGAATTTTTTTCTGGTTTAGACATTAGCAACTCATTAAAGGAAAAAAAAAGGATTATTGCAATAAAAAATTAAAATAAATATCACTACAGGTAGGATATAGACGTGGTCACTAGCTTCTTGTCTATGTTCCCATTACGACATTACATTTAGACAAATTAGATAAACAGACTCGGTCACGGTTAGGAGGTAAAAACAATTCGGATCAAACAGAGGAAAAAATTTTAATGAGGACTTAGTTTAAAGGTTAATTTTACTTTCACATTTAATTTCATTAGGAAATCATATATACATTTTGTAATTAGAATTAGAGACAAGCTAGAGCCAAACTAGAGAGTAAGTAGCATATATTAAAAGGTGGGAGACCATTACATTTTAATAAACATTTGATTAGTAAATAGGTATGTCGAATGTATTTTGTGCACTCAAAAAAATGTAATTCCAGTGTTCTTATTTCTGATATTCACTACATAGATTTGAATCAAAAACTTTATGCATTGCTAAATAGAGAGGGAAACATATGCATGTCCAAACATTATTTTGATTAAAGTTATTATATATCTTTAAATAATACATAACTTTTAAACCAATATGTATGTAGAACTGAAGGTTGAATCAGTGAATACTAAGGTTTGGATTATTTGCTCAGATCTTGCCATGATTGACTCAATTGATTTTTAATACTCTGCATATTTGAAATACCATATTCAATGGCTTTTATATACGTCCTATATGAGTCTTATCTTCGTCGCATGTGTAAACAAAAAGAATTACTAAGAATAATCAAAGAGAGGAAAATGCAATACTTGGGTCATGTGCTGAGAGGCGAAAGATATGAATTACTTCAAGTTACACTGGAAGGAACAGTACAGGGCAAAAGATCAGTAGGAAGACGCCAGAACTCGTGGCTGAAAGTCCTGAGGAGATGGTTCGACCGCTCATCCGCAGAGATCTTTCGCGCAGCAGTTTCCAAAACTACAATTGCCATTTGGATCGCCAACCTTCGAAAGGAGACGGCGCAATGAGAAGAAGAAGATATGAGTCTTAACCCATAAAAAATTTACTCTTCTTTGATTTTTATGAATTTCAAAAAGGATTTCTTAATTAGAAGGATTGTAAATAATTAAATCTTAGTTGTTATTGGGAGAATCCATAGTTTGAATAGCTAGATAATTCTTAACTAGTTGATTGAAGCGATTTTTAAGTGCAAGAGATGCTAGAAAAAACACAGTATACAAAGAAAAACATTTTTGCCATTATTTTCTACTTCTTCTTCTTCTTATTCTTTTTATGTTGACATGACTCTCTGGTTTTCAATGTGCCTCCAGTAAATTGTCGTTCCATCGTTTTCATGGTCTTCCTACTGATCGTCTTCTTATTGGGGAACCTATCTAATGTATTTATATGTCATAAGAAATTTTTTAAAAATCTACCGAACAACTTCAAAAAATGTAAAATCCTAATTGAAAAATGTTTCTCAAAAAGTTTATCAATACTATTAACTACCTTTTGAGCTACATAGGATGTTGTCTTTTATTTTACTCTAACGAGCTGAAAATTACATTCAATAAAAAATTTTACATAAATGTTGTCAACATTCCTGTATATTTTTCTGACAATAGGACATTTTCTTGCACGTGAACCACACAAAAAGCGACCGAACTACCCAGAAAGCAGTGGCGTACATATGTTTTATTAAATTAAATTATAAAAGAAATATAAAACACAATTTACAGCTAATGAATACTGTAATTTGTAAGAAATATTATTATATCACGGAGTAAACTAAATAATATGATTACTTTTACAGTTATATTATATTCATAGATCTTTCAAATATTAGATTAACTTTTAGTGGGGCACCGACTTTTTTCGTAATAAGGTCCACGTAATTGTTGATGTTCTTTCCTGGGCTCTAGCTCCTGGCATCGTTCCCTGCAATGTTAGTTTCTCCAGATCATATTTATGCACCAGATGGCCAAAGTACTACAAGGGATACTGCAAGTAGTGATATAAACTTCGCGAGATTAAAGAGATTATTGTGCCGACTGAAGAGCAACACTGAAATGTGGCAATCTGATTTAAAATTAAAAAAATAGTCAGGTCCAGATGAACTACTAGCTGGGGTAGGAAGGGTGTGTAGGAAGAAAGGTGAATGTGGAATCCATGATGTATTTATATTGCTACTTGGGAAGTGGTATATTTTCGAACCTAATGCAAAGGAATGTAATGACCACCGTATAATTAGTCTAATCAGTCACACACTAAAAATATTCTTAAAAATTATCCATTTAAGAATTTTCAGAAAAGTGGAACAAGATATAACTGAAACACAATTTGGATTTAGGAATGCCATGGGTACACGAGAGGCATTATTTGGATTTAACGTCCTCATGCAAAGATTTATGGATGTGAACCAACCACTCTATGTTTCTTTTATTGATTGCAATAAGGCGTTCGATAAGGTCCGACACAACCGTCTTATACAGTTACTTAAAGATAAACACACTGACAAAAAAGACTTAAGAATAATAACTCATCTCTACTTTAACCAAACAGCAAAAGTCAGGGTAGGAAAAGAACTTTCGGAGGAAGTAGAGATAAAAAGAGGCGTAAGGCAAGGTTGTATACTCTCTCCCTTATTGTTCAATCTATATTCGGAAGAAATAATTAAAAAATCACTCGAAAATGTAACAATTGGAATAAAAGACAACGGAAGACCCATCAACAATATCAGATATGCCGATGATACTATACTAATTGCAGAGAATATACAAGATCTACAGACACCTTTAGATAATGTAGTAAATGCTAGTGAGGAAAGCGGACTAACTCTTAATGCTAATAAAACAATATTTATGACAATTTCCAAAACACAACAACAAGACATTTTAAACATAAGAGGGGTTCCAATAGAAAAAGTAAAAAAATACAGATATCTTGGTACAATTATTAATGAAAATAATGAGTATACAGAAGAAATAAAAATGGGAATTGGACAAGCTAGAGCAACATTTATTAAGATGAGAAAAGTATTATGCAGTAGAGACCTTATTTTACAACTTAAAATAAGAATATTACGTTCATATGTGTTTTCAGTGCTGCTGTATGGGGTGGAGGCCTGGACGTTAAAAAAAGAAGTGTGCGATCGACTTGAAGCATTCGAGATGTGGACCTACCGAAGAATATTAAAAATAAGTTGGGTAGACCGAATAACAAATGTTGAAGTCCTCAGAAAGATGACAAAGGAAATGGAAATCATGAATACGAGATATTACGAGAATTAAGATAACAAAGTTACAATATCTCGGCCACGTTATGAGAGGGGATAAATATGTGTTGCTACAAACCATAAACCATAATGTAGGGAAAAATACAGGGAAAACGAAGTATTGGAAGAAGATGCATCTCCTGGCTCAACAATCTGAGAAAGTGGTATAATTGCAGTTCCGTCGACTTGTTCAGAGCTGCAATCTCAAAAGTGAAATAGCTGTGATGATTACCAACCTCCTTAGAGGAGACGGTACCTAAAGAAGAAGAATATTTTCGAAGGTGTAAAATGAATAAAAGCTTCTATAATTAAAAATAAACGAAAGAACAAAACAAATCTGGGAAAGATGGAATAACTGTGGAAATGCTAAAAAATGGGGGGAAAACTACAGTGGAAGTCCTTTATGTACTAATGAATAAAATATTGAACACAAAACAAATACCCACCTCATGGAGCGATCCAATAACACTATTACTATTTAAGAAAGGCGATAGAAAAGGTCTGAAAAACTATAACTCTACTGAATGTAATGTACAAACTGTTAACTAAACTACTAATGAACAGATTAACAACTAAGTTAGATACTTACCAGTCAAGAGAGCAAGCCGGTTTTAGAAAATGATTCAGTACAAGCGACCATCTGATTACGATAAAAATATTAATTGAAAAGGCCAACGAATATCAAATCCCAATGTATATGGCATTTGTAGACTTTGAAAAAGCATTCGATAAGGTGGAACATTGGGTAGTAAAGAAGTTTTTACAAAATGGGAGAATAGACTATAGATACACGGACTTAATTTCCAATATATATTATCAAACAACAACATCCATTAAAATAGTTGAACAAACGGAGCCCATTAAGATACGGCGAAGAGTCAGACAGGGTGACACTATATCACCCAAACTATTCAATTAAGCTTTGGAAGACGTTATGAGGAAATTACAATGGGAAAACGGGGTATTAACATAAATGGCTAATACTTGAATCACTTGAGATATGCAGACGACATTGTATTAATAACAGATAAAAGGGAAGAGTTACAAAATATGATGGATGAATTAAATAGCGAATCAACAAAAATAGGTCTACAAATGAATTATAATAAAACGAACATTATGACCAACCAACCAGAAGAATTAATAATTACAATTGCACAAACAACTATAGAACAGGTAAAAGAATATGTATATTTGGGACAACTAGTTAATTTAAATAAAGAAAATCAGACCTTAGAAATAAAGAGAAGGATACGGTTGGCTTGGGTATCCTTCGGAAGACTTTCCTATATACTAAAAAATAGAAAATACCCTCAATATTTAAAAACAACAGTTTTCAACCAATGTGTACTTCCTGTTCTCACCTACGGTTCTCAAACTTGGACGTTTGCAAAGGAAAACATAGAAAAAATAGCAAAGACCCAAAGAGCCATGTAAAGACAAATGCTGAACATCAGGCTATCAGACAAGAAAAGAAATATTTGGATCCGCAACAAAACAAAAGTGGCCGATGTATTAACGCAGATAGCAAAACTTAAGTGGAAGTTCGCTGGACATACCATAAGACAGAAAGACGACAGATGGAATAAGATGATTATACACTGGAGACCATATAGTTACAAACGAAAAAAAGGAAGGCCACAAATGAGATGGTCAGAAGACTTGAAGAAACACGCAAGACCGATACAAACTGCCTACAATAGAGAGACGTGGAAGAAGGAAGAGGAGGTCTATGTCCAAAATTGGACAGCAAGGGCTGTATAGATAGATAGATAGTGGCTACTGCGACATGATATCAATAGATAGCATGGTTAAGGAAAAAACAGCTAATTATAAACGAAAATGAACAGATAGGAAGTAAGTCTTATTTTATTACGCCAATAATATAACCCTTCCTCTACTAGTCTAATGTTTATTCATATATATTTTTAATATTTCTTATTAACACTAAATCATCAGCATACATTAGGTATCCAGGAAAGTCACCTACGATTTTTTTTTACCACCTGATCCAACATTTATGAGAATGAAATGTGCAACTGAGAACTGATACAATGTAACAACTTCTGCTTTACATTGGTGAACAACCTAATATTAGTGGTTACACCCTTAATTCTCAGATATTCAGCCGGAACTCGTTTCTTGTTAAGTTTGTCCACCACAGAATTATCTGAGATACTCAATAAACGATTAATAAGATTAAAGAATGCCAGATGAATATTTGTTTCTTTATTTTCATGAAAATTGCATTTGTACTTGATCTGCTTTACATAAATCCATACTAATTTTCAAACTGTTCATTTTATGCATACCAGTGTATCAAGATATACAGCTCCAATGTTTTTGTAGTACTTTTTAACTAACAAACAACACTTCAAATCTTATAACGTGAAAAACAACTTTCTTTTCTTCAAAAATTTCAATTAATATTAGTTTTACTATACGTAAACCACTGTTTTCAAATTCAATAGTTATCAGTGGATTTGAAAGAAATTACTGTATTTTCTTAATAGCATTTTTTTTTCTTTTCTTGCTATTGACTTACCTGCCTCTACGCCGCTGACGGTAAGCTTTCTAAATACCCATGCGACGTTTGTCACTGTCTCATCCAATTCTTTATGCCTCTCTTAAAAATAACATGCTATTGTATTCAACGAATAAAGGAGAACTTCTTAGTGATTTTAACACTGAGTAATGGTGGTAACCAGAATAGTTCATTTTTTGTAGTAGTCAAAATAAATCAAAACACTCCAATGTCCCTTCATTATTATACAAATAGATGCTACCAAGAAGTTGCCGACTACCAATGGGATCAGCATCGTAAATACTTAAAGTAATCAGCACCTATTGAGTATAATTTTGGGAGTTATTCGTTATTCGATCTGTCCCTGAATAAACTCTACTACAATTTCAAATTTTCTGCTATATATTATATTCTTATTAGAAAATTCATAGTTTTCTTCATGACGATACAAGTACGCTAGTATGTTCTGTAACAAGACAAGGGACGAGAGATCCAATGAATAAAAATATTAGATCAGAACTAAGATTTTAATGGGTTTCTGTATATATCGGAATTAAATGACATGAAGCAGTATTGTAAATAGTAGTGTATTATATCAAGAGGATCAAATAACACCGCCAGTACACTAAGTACAATAAATTGTAAATGTTCACTATGTAACGAAACTGGTCTTAACTATAATCTGTAGTTCGCCTTTTCTTTGTGCTATGCTTGTTTTAAAACGCTAACTATTATCATATTAACAACCTGATATAATATATATATATATATATATATATATATATATATATATATATATATATATATATATATATATATATATATATATATATATATATATATATATATATATATATATGTTCGGATAGGTTTCCGCGGTCAGATAAATGAAAATTACTGAGTTCTCGGGAAGAACCGCGTTGAGAATTTAAAACTCGACGTTTCGGCACCCATTTTGGAGCCATTATCAAGAGGGATACGGTTCGGTTCGAGTTCGGGGTCTCAATCTGCCTACTCCCCTCACTCGAGACGTACCAGTATCGTGTTCTATATTGCAAGAACTGTCTCTCGGCACTGAGGTCTCAATCTGCCTACTCCCCAGTGTCACTCGATATATAGTGTTAGATCATATGTGTTTTTTATTATTCCGGTATTCTCTGGACCTTACCTTTCACATGTAATAGCATAGATATTGAAGCACGAATTTATCCCTGAGATAAAAGAATTAAAAATTGTGATAAAGTCATAATCATATCATTTAAATAATTTTAATTAATCAAAAAAAAAATTAATTAGCTAATTATTGCTTGGCGCACCAAGACTTTAAATATCGCAATAATATATATATATATATATATATATATATATATATATATATATATAACGCAATTTAAGAGAAGGATACAAACCCCGAACAAATCTATGCAGAAATCAAGAAGGGCAATAAAATCAGTCTGGAAAACCTATTAGGGACACAAGAAAATGAAGAGCATATGGACATGCATCACAATGAGGAAGTCACCGAAAATATAGAACCCTCAACGATGGAAGAGGTAAAACAGTCAATACGAGCACAAAAGAATAATAAGGTTCCAGATACTGACAACGTTCCCCCTGAGCTATATAAATTAGGTGGCGATCACCTAGTAGGATAAATGCATGTGCTCCAAGGAAGATCCACAACTGACCAACTATTCACAGTGAAACAAATCTTAAACAAATCGTGGGAATACGACATTGACGTCCACAACATATTCATAGATTTCAAACAAGCCTACGACTCAATTAATAGGAACAAGTTATATCAAATATTGCAGAGCTTTAATATTCCCCAAAAATACATCCGACTGGTAAAAATAACAATGGATTCGTCAGTATCAACTGCTAGAGTCCAAAATTAGCTCACTGAAAACTTTACGATAGCCCAAGGATTAAAGCAAGGAGACGGGCTGGCACCGACACTATTCAACCTGACCTTGGAATATGTGATAAGACAGCTGAATATAGGAAGAGGTAATCTCCTAACAAATAAATCAATACGGATTCCCGCCTATGCCGATGATATCAGCATCATGTCTCGCAGAACAGAAGAGACGGCATAAGTATATTCACAATTAAAATCAAAGGCAAAAGAGACTGGACTAGAAATAAATATTCAAAAGACAAAAAAGTTAACACAGGCAAGAGCTAGGGGAAACATACGCACAATTGAATTAGAGGAAGATATTGAAACGGTAGAAAGTTTCACATATTTAGGACTTACATTAAACACGGATGGAACAGAAGAACCAGAAATCCAAAGAAGAATAGTAAAGGGAAACAAAGCTTATTTTTCACTCGATCATGTGTTTCGCTCCAAAAACACACACTGGAGATCAAAAATCAGGGTCTACAAAACTATTATCAGACCAATAGTATGTTATTAATGCGAGACATGGGTGATGACAGAAGAGACAAAAAGAAAACTGGAAGTCTTCGAAAGAAAAGTCCTAAGAAAGATATTTGGACCTATTAACGAAACCGGAATATGGAGATCCAGTTATAACCATGAACTCTACCAACTGTTCAAAGAGACACCGATCTCAGAATTCGTTAAACTTTAGAGACTTCGCTGAGCTGGTCATGTAGTAAGAATGGAGACAGAAAGATTGCCGAAAAGAGCCCTTGATAGTAAAATGCAGGGCGCAAGACCAAAAGGAAGGCCACGGAAAAGATGCGAGGATGAAGTGGCAGCGGACGCGCAAAATTTTCTAGACGTGAGAACCTGGAGAAGATTTGGGCTGTAGCGCCATTGGAGAGAGATAATATATAATGCTTTTGTTCGGTAACTACAAAAACCAATTTATCGATTGTTTGACCTATCCAGTGTCTAATATTTGTAAGCAGGGTAGTTGTTATGGATTATTAAAAACAGTAAACGATATTTAGACCTACTCATTATATGGTCGAAGTCTTAGATCTTTCTTGGATGCTGCCGCATATTTAGTGTCTTTTTGTTTAATTTTTATACTTATATTTTAATACCACTTTTTCTGAAGACTCTTCATTTAATTTGCTTTGCCTTGATAATTAGGTCATTTTCATTGTATCTACTACGAGTAAATAAAGTGATGATGATCTAAAGCCGACATAAGTGCTCAGAAGCAGCCAAGAGTGGATCATCATCATCATCATTCTGGCTTTACAAATTCTGGCTTACGTGGGTCCTAGCCTCCTCAAGAAGTTTTCTCCAGTCGTCTCTATCCATCTCCTTTCTCCGCCAAGCACGTATTCCCATATTTCTCATATCTTCATCGATGTTATCAAGGAAACTTGTCCTAGGTCTTCCTCTTCTTCTCTGACCAATGGGTATATCAATGAGCGTTTCTCTAGCTGGATCATCTTGTTCCATCCGCATTACATGCCATATCCACCTAAGACGTCTTAATATGTTTTACGATATCAGGTTCCTGGTATATTCTATAAGGTTCAAAGTTGTATCGTCTTTTCCACACTCCATTGTCATTCACTGCTTCATAAATTCGCCTTACTACTTTTCTTTCGAAACATCCCAACATGTTAACATATTACTTTTTGTTAGAGTCGAGGTCTCTGATATATGTTAGGACTGGGCATAGTATTGTTTTGTAGAGTTTTGTTTTTGTATTTCTTGATATAATTGTGGATTTAAGGAGGAGATTGAGCCCAAAATAGCATCTGATGTCCGTGCAAATTCTGCGCTTTATCTCTGTAGTAGTATTATTTTCAGTGTTGAGCGCTCCCAGGTATACAAATTCGTTCACAGCTTCGATGACGTCGTTTTCTAACAAGTGGTCATAGTATTTGTGACTGCGTGCTTATTTTCATATACTTTGTTTTGTTGGTGTTTGTTATTAAACCCATTTTTGAAGATGATTCTCTTAATGCTACATACGCCTTTCGTACTGCGTTTTCCGTTCTACCAACAATTTGATATCATCAATTGAACCAGTGGTTGTGATTTGTGTCATACGTATTACTTTTTCCAGAGCCAAATTGAACAGTATACACCAGAGAGGGTCTCCCTGGCGCAGCCTATTTTTGTTTTAAAAGGTTCAGACAGTTCCCCCTGAATTCGTACTCTACATTCAACTTTTTCAAGAGTTAGTTTTGTTAAATTTGCCAGATGAGTCGTAGGCTGCTTTGTAGTCTATAAATATGTGATGATTATCAATGCCACATTCCAGTATTTTCCAAAATTTGTTTCAGGGTTGCAATCTGATGAATTGTCGATTTACCACCTCTGAAACCAGCCTGGTATTTTCCTGTGGAAAATATTTTATACGCTGTATTTAGAAGCGTAATTCCTCTGTGGTTAGAGCATCATGGCCACCTTCTTTGTATAGTTCAGCTGGGAGATTATCTATTCCGGGTGATTTGTTTTTAGCTAGTTTTTTAACTGCATCTTTACCTTCAAGAATCGTTGATGGTTTCTCTTCTTTCTCGTCTGTTTCCTTTACCACATCTCTTTCGTCTTCCAGGTTTTCTTTTTGTTCCTCTACATTAAGTGCCTGGTTAAAGTATTTCACCCATCTATTCAATATATATTTGCTTGTTAGCAATAGGTCGCCATTCTGACTTCTGGATTGTCTTGTGGTTGCCTTAAATTCTTTTCTGTTGATGTTAACTTTTTTATAGAATGCTCTGAATTATTTCTCTCTGTTGAGGATTTCTATATTTTTAAGTTCCTCATTTAGGTGGTTTCGTTTTTTTTTTCTTGTGTGTATCCTCTTTTCTTCTCTTCTCTTTGTCTGGTAATTCTCTACAGTTGTACTAGTTGGTCGGGTAAGCATCTTTTTGTAAGCTTCATTTTTTTCTTTTGTTACATTCTTGCATTCATTGTCAAACCAATGCCAAGAGTGGATCAATGAGTCGGAACGGTTAGGCCACTGTATTTTGAGATTGCAAGGGTATAACTTTAATTGAGTATTTTAAGAAAAGTACTACGAATAGCCAATATTATTGTGCAATATTTGTGAAATTGAAGCAGTAATTCAGTGGGAAACACTGCCATAGGGAGAAGAAACAAGTGTTATTCCCCCAGGAGACCGGCTCCCAAGAGTGTTATGGCAATGTCAAAAATTAATGTGTTGGGATTCGAACTGTTTTTCCAACTGGTTTGACCCCTCTCGATTATTTGTGTTCAAATAGAGATAACTCATAAATAAAAAAATTAGCTCGAAAAATTCAGTTTGGAATAAAGAATTTGAAATAGCCCTGGAATCCTTGCATTGAGCGAAAAGGAAACTATAACGCATAAAATGATGAATTTTCTGAAAAACTTATTTTTTATTTCAAAAGTTATTCATCAGACCACCAATAATTGCTTATAAACTGTGGTAGATTTTACATATTTCATTAATTATTATTGTAAAATGAAAGTATATATATTTGCTTCAGTAATATTATCATTAAAAGCTTTTGTCAAAATATAAAACCTAAAAATCAACGTTTTGGCACTTTTGGCCTTTATTAGTGTCAATAAAGAATGCACCTTAAGAAAAAGCTAGCTTTTAATAACTTGTAAATTATAAATACCGCCTCGGACAAATCTTCCTAAGCCTCTTAAATTTATAAAATCTTGCTACCTGATACTTAAAGTGGTCAGTCAAGAGAGATTACCTGCTTCATTTATTGCGTAATTGGTCAGTTGTTTTTGACTAATTGTAAGTTATGTCATCGTAGATCTGCCAATCTAGTTAGATGCTACTATTTTAGTAATATTACATTAATTTGCATAGTAATTTACATTTTAAGTCAGTGGTGGAGAGTATATTCAACATTTTATATAAATGCGTCTGTCTCTCCATAGTTTAAATAATTTAAGGTGAAATATATATATATATATATATATATATATATATATATATATATATATATATATATATATATATATATATATATATATATATATATATATATATATATATATAATCGAACACCTCTCTGCTCTAAGGTGTGAGGTAAATACAAATACAGGTTACAGATATACATTACATCTCAAATCCAATGAAAATACAGAATTTTTTTTATTCTATTTTGTGCACGAATTTTGTCCATTCTTTCTTGTTTTTTGCCTTATTTTGAGCTTCTGACCATTCTCCATTCCCCTACTTTTCAAAATCTGCCCTACTTCGTCATCCCCGGTTTTCCGTGGTCTGCCTCTGGTTTTAAACTTTTTCACTTTAGCCCTCCAGACTTTCTTAACGGGTCGGTTGTCGCTCATTCGGCACAGATGACCAAACCATTTTATTTGTTGTGTTTCGATAGCATGTAGTACAGATTCTGTGCCCAGTTCTTCTCTAACATCATCGTTTCTTATTTTGTCTCGTCGTGTTATTCCTTTGACTCGTCTTAGATATTTCATATCAATGGCTTGTATCTTGCTTTTAAATTGCTTTGTTAAAACCCAGCTCCTTCCATATATCAAGATTAGTCGGAATACTGTCTTATAAACTGTCATTTTGGTTCTTCTGCTGATTTCCGGTTTACCTATGAATGCTCTACTAAGATTATGGTACACTTTTGAAGCACTACTTATTCTTTCTGTTATTTAATTCTGCATGGTACCTTCTCTGTCTATTGTAACCCCTAGGTATTTGAATGCATCTACTTATTCTATGAGTTGTTGATTAATTTCTATGTTAACATTTCGGTTAGTTTTCGCTATTAGCATCACCTTGGTTTTCTTAACATTAATCTTCACGTTTGTAATTGCCAGCTCATTATTCCAGCTATCTATATTTTTCTGGAGGTCCCTGTCGTTGGAAGCACACGCAGCTATACCAACCGCTCGTAGTTTACTATATCCGATATGTACTTTGTGTAAACTTGCTTTTGTTCCCTTAATTATGTCGTCAATAATCAATATGAACAGTGTGGGGTTCATAACACCTCCTTGTCTTAGACCCTCGTTTATTGCAAACATCTCTGATTCCAAGTTATCCTTACGTACATAACTCTTGTTATTTTGATACAGACTTTTGATAGCACCTGTTAGTTGATGGTCAATATTTCTTTTTTGCAGACTTTTCCAAACTGCTTCCTAAAACACTCTGTCAAATGCTTTCTCAATATCTAGAAAAGCCATATATATATTTCTGTGTTATTTATTCTAGCTTTCTCAATTATTTGTTTCAACGTAAATATATGGTCTTGCGTAATGTGTCCTTTCCTAAACCCACTTTGTACTTCATCCAGATGTGGTTCAACGATGTGTCTTAATTTCTTTTCTAGGATGCTTTCATATATTTTGGAGACGATACTGAGTAGATTAATTCCTCTATAATTTTCACAAGAACTTGGGTCTCCTTTCTTAAAGGCTATCATTTCAGTAAAAAAAATAACAAATATACCAGTGCAAAGAAAAGAGAACATGGTTGGCACCCCAATCGTCTATACCTTTTGGTAATGATTGTTAATAATGAACTTATTACTTCCATTTTTTTTCCTTATATGTGTGTGTTCTAACTCGTTGGTATTTTATTTCTCTCCGTTAATGTATATATTATTGTATATCAAGTCTGCTTTGTACTTTGTACCCTTTTCTCTAGCAAGCTTCAGATGATCAATCACTATTTTCCTGTGTTCCTGTATTTTCTTTGGGATGAAACCACATTGACGAAAATTTTCGTTGCTTTAAATATTTCTAACTTCTTATTAAATTCCTTCATCTCTATTAGAACTTGTCTTTACTATTTTAAATTTCGTGCTCCAAAGTTCAATCGATCTAATTTCGTTTATATAATGTTCTATATCTACTTTGGCCTGCAAAATTTACAGCACTTTTACTATCTTTATTTTAAAAGTTTTCTGCTTTTGTCGGTTATGTCCTACATTAACAAATCTATCAAAACATTTAATATTAAGATTTCGTATAAGCATATACTAGTTACTAGAATTTTACTAAAGTTACTAGAATTCCTAATAATTTTACATTGTGTTATTGAGTACAGTTTCCTGCAGAGAAAATTATTTTATATGCTGTAATTGTGCCATTCCTGATTAAAAACTAACACATAAAGTTCTATAATGAACGACACTGGTCAATTCACGCGCTAAACATAGCCACCGAGTAATATACCGGCCAATAAAGATGAATTATTTTAATTTTCCTGTGTTCCAATTATGTGCGAATTCTCTGTATAGATTTTATTTGTATGGGATGACTTTAATAGTTTATTCACATGGGTTTAATGCTTTCACACAATAACACATACTTTAATAATCCTATATAAGTCTATTGCTAATTAGCTGCAGTACTGGATGGTTTTTATTTTATTGCATCTATTGCTGTTATAAAGGAGCTTCTAGATACAACATTAATGTATGTCATCCTTAATTTTACATACAAATTAAACATACATGTCTATACCTACATAGAGAATTATCCAAAACATTTATTATAATCAAACGACCAAAATTAGAATAAAAAGTCAGTTAAAGGATAAAATAACAATAGAATGAGAAGTACGATAGGACATCTTTTATCTTTTCTGTTATTTAGCATTTATTCTAAATGTGTACTAAGAGAAGCTCTGGAATGGGCGATAAGGGATTAATACCATTAGATATTTAGATGATACCACAGTTTTTTTTGCAGATAACCCGTAAGATGTAATAATTTGCATTATAACTGACTCAACAACATTTTTTGTTTATTCGCCTGTTGCAAAATGCTTTTCCGTTCTGATCTGATACAGCTTTTTTTCTCCTTTTTTTATTTTTAAAATTGATATATAATTTTCTATTTTTTCTATGTATATTTGCTTTGGTCTTCCCCTTATTCTTTTTTCTAATGGCACTTGTTTGCTTATTTCGTTTGGTATTTTTCCTTCTTTTATTGTGTCTACATGTCCCCTCCAAAGCAGCCATCCTATTTTAATAATTGTTGCGATATCCGGTTTCTAGTATATTTTGTATAGTTCAAAGTTGTACCTTCTTCGCCAAATTTGATTTTATTTTGTGTCTGTATATGTGTCGCAGGATTTTTTTTTTTCAAAGGTAGCTAATAATTTTTCCTTACTTTTGGAGAATGTCGAGGTTTCTGAACCATATATGAGTACCGGTATTATTAAGGTTTTGATATTTAGCATTTTATTTCTCTTGCGACGATCTCTGATCTTAGTTACCTAATTACGCCATGGTATTATTTTTTGACAATGAATATTTGTCTCTCGACTTCTTCTACAACCTTGTTATCAGAAGTCACTACGGATCCTAAGTATGTAAAGTTTTTTGCCTCGTCAATGTGGTATTCTCTTATTATTAGTTCTAACTTAAGTTATTTATCTCAAGGTTTTCTTTTAAATATTCTATCCATCTTATTAGTATTTCTTGCTATTTTATCAATACATTACCATCATTATCTCTACACATCGTTGTTTTTGGTTTAAATGCTTTTCTGCTTTTGTTCAGTTTGTGGTAAAACTTTCTTGTCTCTGTTCTTACTTAGTTCTTGTAGTTTTGGAATTTCTTTGTTTATATTTTCTCTCTTTTTGTTTTGATGGATTTTTTTCTTCTTTATGTAGTTGTTTCTATTTCTTTTCAGCTTGTCTGGTTCTGTGCATCTGTCGCATTAGTAAATATGCTTTGTTTTTTTTATGATCTGACATTCTTACAATCTGACTGTCAAACCAGTCATTTCTTTTTGTTTCTCTTTGTTTACCTTGCATACCTTGCTTGCTTCTTTTATAATTCTGCACTTTTCTTACCTTTCTCATTTATATTTTCATGTTTTAGTCTATTTTCTAGTTTTATGTTTATATTTTTTATTTATTCTTAATTTTTATTTGTACCTCTGAGTCCTTTTACATTACATCGTTCATGTTTAGAACCCTTTTCATTCTGACGGCTGAAATTCTGACCCTTACCTTACTTTTGACCAAGTAGTGATCAGAATCTGCATTTGCTCCTTTTCTGGAGCGAAGTATGTAATGGCAATCACCTTGAGCAATTAGGTGATCTTGCTAGTTTAGTTGCATTATATTATTTTTAATCCACCTCATTTCATGTATGGCCGTTATGTCTATTTTGTATCTATCTAGTTCGTTTAGGAGATTTTGGGGAACTCAGAATCTATGCAAAGTTCGACTATTCAATGTCGAAACCTTTAAATATTGTTCCTTTTCATACAGTAATCGTCATTTAATTCTTCTTCTTCAAGTGCCATCTTCGTTCCGAAGGTTGGCGATCATCAGGGCTATACGTATTTTCGAAACTGCTGACCGAAACAATTAGTTGTTGCTACAGCTTTACCATTCCCGTAGATTCTTTAGCCAGGAGTTTCGTCTTCTTCCTATGGACCTTTTTCCTGCTATTTTGCCTTGCATAATTATTCGAAGCAGTTCATATCTTTCGCCTCTTGTAATGTGTCCCAAGTATTGCAGTTTTCGTTTTTTGATCGTAAATATGACTTCCTTTTCTTTATTTATTCTTCTCAAGACCTCGACATTTGTGACTCTCTCGGTCCATGATATTCTCAGGATTCTACGATACATCTACAGTTCAAATGCCTCCAATTTTTTGGTATCAATCTTTTTCAATGTCCATGACTCCATTCCGTAGAACAGCACAGAAAGTACGTAACATCTCATCAGGCTAAGTTTCATTTCAAGGCTCAAATCTCTTCCGCAGAACACTCTCTTCATTTTAGTGAATATGGATCTGGCTTTTTTTATTCTTATTTTGATTTCTGCTGAGCTATCGTTGTCTTCATTTATAAAAGTGCCTAAATATTTGTATTTGCTAACTCGATCGATAATTTCATTCTGTAAATATAAATTTTGGACATTTTGTGTTGATTTCGATATTACCATAAATTTAGTTTTCTTTATGTTCAAAGATAGTACATATTCTTCGCTGCAGTCTGCTATCTTATTCACCAATGTCTGTAGCTCTTGTGTGCAAAGAATAACTTTATAATTAGACTAACAAAAACTGCTATTGCATTATTTGGAGGACGCATTATAAAAACAATATGCAATACCAACAGAGTTTCCAAAATATTCACCATTGGAACGAACGCAAGAAAGACGGTTTAAATAGAGAAATCATCAATTACAAAAATGAATTCCTTTATTTTTTAGTATTTGATATTACCTCTTCTACTCCTAATTACACTTTCTAATCGATTTCGCATGAATCAGATTACTTTTTCAATAAATTTTTGACGCATTGCTTCTCATTCATCATTAAGCACAGCTCTCGATTTCATTATGCTTTCTGGTGCATAATTTCTACCACGGACTCTTTGTTTAAGCTCATCCCAAACATACTCGATTGGATTTAAGTCCGGGCTTCACGCAGGCCAATTATATTATAAGGTTATTATAGGTAGTTATACTGAACCATTCTGTTCGCATATTCTATAAGAGGCTTAATGCAGAGATTGGGAAATTTCTCAGTGGGTTGTGAATACTTCTCATATCCCCAGTCCATATTCCTGGAACTTGATGATCAATAGTAGATGCTGGATGAGGACTTATGGCCATTACTTCCAAAACTTAACTAACCTGAAAAGAAAGATAGAAGACTTTTTCAGTGACTTCTTTATCTTTAGATGCCATCTAAAATGGGGGTTTCACGATGATTTCTGCAAATTGATCTGTATCCTGTGCTTTTATTATTAGAGTTTGGAACATTAGCCCAGGCCAATCCTTGACGTTACGCAAGCAGGTCATTTGTCGTCTTTTATGACCACGGTTTCCTTTTATTTTCCTTTATTCAGAGACTGAAGGTAAATATTATATGACCGGAAATCTTTATAGAGGAAATGCAAAGAATCATTATAATTGTTGTCGAGAAAAGAAGAGTACTTTGACAAAGATCAAATACAAACGAATTTCTTTGGCGAAGAACGGCAATAGCAAAATCTGACCCAGACATTCAACATGCAAATTTATACATTCAATGTATAAATTATTAGTGTCTGAATTATTGTTACTATTATACAAATAAAATTATTAAATTTGTAAATGTATATATTTCCGGACAAGTAAAAAATCTTTTATGTTTATTATAAAGAGCTGGAAAGGAAAATATCTAATATTAATCCCACAATACAATCCGAACATCAGGAAGAGATAATTAAAGAAGTTGTGGACCGTATTAATCGATCGCATAATATCATTTTGTATAACGTCCCAGAAACTAATTCTGCTATGGAAGATAATAATAAAGTAAATAATATTCTAACTACAATACAAGGTGGTAATGCAAATCCGATTTCTGCAAGACATGTACAAAGAATTGGTAAACGATCAAATAAGGCCCGTCTAATGAAAGTGACCTTTTCAACACCCGCGCAGACTAAGTCTATTCTGCGTATCAGGATTAAATTAGCCACATCTACTTTCTCTGCTATTTCAATTTCTGATGATAAAATACCTCGACGAAGACAATACTTAAATGAACTCCGGATCGAACTGAAACGCCGAACAGACAATGGAGAACAAAATCTTATCATTAAGTATGTAAAGGGTAGACCTACCATAGTCAGTAAAACTAAGAGCTCTTTAAACTAAATGTGTCCAGCAATTCCAGATTAAATAAATCCCAACATGTTGAAATTACATGTTAATATTACCAAAATGTACGCGGCCTTAATAGCAAAATTTCATTGTTTAATGCTAACGTTAGTGATTGTGAATTCGACATCATATCATTAAGTGAAACGTGGTTACGCAGTGATGTTTCGAGTATGGAACTCTTTTCGAATAATTATGTCGTATACAGAAAAGACCAAAATTCTATGAGGTGAACAAGGTGAAGGGTGGTGGTGTAGTGATCCCGTTAAAAGATTTTATAACATCTGAAGTATTGGACATTACGGCTCTCGACGCACAATTTCCACTAATTGATCTTATTATTGTCAAGTGCCGGATTGGTTACAAATATTTTTATATAGTTGTTGTTTATTTACCTGATAGGTTAAGTTTAGTAGACTTTGAATATTTTCTCGATTGCTTAGGGTAATTTGATTACTTAAATAATGACTGCATAGTACTAGGCGATTTCAATGTTTCAAAGTTTATATGTAGATAGTGATATGTCTGATTTCAAAACTTCTGTAGTTTTAAGTTTTGCGGGCTCTACTGGCCTGACAATTTAACAATGTTGTTAATCATTTGGGTAGACTGCTAGATTTGGTCTTATAGCATTTCAGTTGTGAAGTGAAGCAGGATGACTCACCTTTGGTCTATGAAGACTCTCATCACCCAGCTCTTCTAATACTATTTACGGATATATTTGTAAAAGAGCGTAAACCTAGGTATGGTTTGGAGCAATTAACTTACAACTTAAAAAAGCAAATTTTCCTGCTTTCTATCGAGAACTGTATGAAACGGATTGGAATTCCCTGGAAACTTCTAATGACGTTAATGAAACTTTAAGTAACTTTTATGATAAGATTTTTTCTGTGTTTAATAAGTATATTCCAGTTTATAAAAACTTTAGCCATAAATACCCACCCTAGTTCGATGCTGATATCATTCACAACATCAAATTAAAAGCAAAGTTTAGAAAAAAGTTTAAACGATTCAAAAATCATTGTGATTTGCTTGAGTTTCAACGGTTAAGACACCTTGTCAAATCAAAAATCAGTTTCGCATACAATGTATATGTCGAGAATATCCAAATTGCTTTATCTATCAACCCCAAGAAGTTTTGGTCGTACGTAAATTCGAAAAATAATAGTTCAAGAATTCCTGGTGTGATGAAATATAATGGCATTACTACCTCCGACCCACAAAATATTGTGAATGTGTTTGCAGAATTTTTCAAGAGTGTTTTTCTGTCATGAGATATTAATTTCAAGGCTAACTCTTCCTCAGTTAACGCAGATTACTTAAATTTTTATCCTATTTTAGAGTCTAAGATAATTTTCTTATAGTAAGAAATTGAAAGACAAAATGACGTGTGGACCTGATAATATTCCATCCTTTTTGATTAAGGTACATATCCAAATTATAGAGCAGGTGCAGCGTAAATTTTTAAAATTTCTGTCTTTCAAAATTAACGGCATATATTCCAAGAGGGGCATCAGCAATAGTGAGTTGTGCAGCGGTTTGGACGTAGTATCATTGGAATCTAGACTAATTAATGCCTCCCTAATATTCCTGTACAAGCTACTACACAATCTCATTGACTGTCCTGATATTCTTCGACAAATAAATTTTAACGTTCCATCTTATCCATTGAGAAATTCGATTACGTTCAGAAATACACAAGCTAGAACTAATCTTATGTTAAATTCTCCTCTATTTCTCATGTGCAACTATTATAATTCCTTAAGTGCTTACTGCGATATATTTCACTGCAGTTTAAAGCAGCTTACTAGGATGGATCAGATCTACCTAGTTGATGGAGTAGTTTCTTTATGTTAAGGTAGAATACTCGAAAAATGTGTTATTAAGTTAGTATAATTTACCTATGAATTAATAATATTTCATTTAATTTTAGTATTGTATTTTGTCCTATAAATGGATTCTGTTAGACAATAAACTATTGTCTAACAGAATTATTATTATAATTAATTATTATTATTATTATAAATACCAAAGAATATCGATAACAGCTGTACAGTTATCTTTTAGACACTTTGCCAAAGACCTATTTAGTTACACTTACCGTTTTTCAAAACAAGAGACAGCAATATAATTAACTGAGATTCATTTATTTAGTAAATTTATGAGTATTTCTTATTGTTTAATTGTTTTTACATATTTGCATGAAAACTGTATTTACTTTAATAATATATTTTACGAGCTATTGTTATTTTACATTGTACTGTGGTGATAATTATTAGTTTTATTAAAATATATAGATAAAACTTTTATTTGTAAGGAACTATCAAACTTTTAGTTCTACTTACGAGTTCATTGAACCGGTATGACGTAAAATTACTATTTGGCCACAGAATACTTTATTGTTACTTAACATTTCTTTTTAAATGATGCCTCTTTCAAAAGTATATTCTCAAGTGAAGGTGATCTTTTTCCAGATTTCTTGACCCAAAAAGCAAGGGCTGAATCTAAACCTCTCTTCTTTAAATTATCCCATAATCATAGATGAAATAGACTACTCTCTCAATAATATGAAAAACTATTCTCCCGGTCCTGATAACATCCCTGCTATATTTTTTCAAAAACTTTCTTTATCGGCAAAGAAACACTTGCTGGATATCTACATTATTACATGGAGACATGGCAAGTTCTCAAAAATCTGGAGTTCATCTATCACCATCCCTATTTCTAAAGAAAATCAACCAAAATCTCTGTCACATTCATATAGACCTATTTCTCTATCTTGTGAAATATTACCTGCCCGGAATTATGCGGATTCCAGAGAAAATCGTATAATACAGCAAACCGATAGACAAAATACTTAGAGTCAGAAACTAAAAAATATGCTCTTTTCAAAAATATTCCCGATCCAAATATCTCACTGCAAGAACTGAAATGCTTTATTGGCATTAGGATTCTTAGTGGATACGGTCCAAAACCAGGAAAGCGATATTACTGGGCTTCTAAACCAGACATGGAGCATTTTTTGCTCACAGTTGCAACAGTTTATCATGTAAACTCTTTATAAATAATGCGAGAAAATGGTATTTGGTGCACCGGTACCATTCGCGGAAATCGTTTACCTAAGGGTATACCTTTACCCTCGAAAACTGATTATCAAAAACAGTGGTGATTGTTGTGCCGCTATTAAACGCAACAATGGCATAATTTTTGTGAGTTGGTCCGACAATAATATTGTTACTGGTGCGACCACCTCTTAAGACATCTAACCAATGACACTTGTAAAAAGGATATTTCAAGAAGAGAAGAAAATCATTTAAGTGCCTCGTATGTGTCGCATCGCAAAATATAACTCATCGATGGTAGGGATGGAATTTTTCTTCTTTTTCTTTTTCTTCTTCTTCTTGTTATATAGACAGAACTGTCTGTTTTTCAATGTGTAAGGCGTTGTAAGTACTCCAGTAAGTTGTCGTTCCATCGTTTTCTTGGTCTTCCTACTGATCGTCTTCCCATTGTGGAACCGTCTCTTGCCGTCTTTACTACTCTATTTGTTGTCATTCCGCTTATATGATCGTTTTATTCTACTTTTCTATTTCTTACCCAGTTCTTGATGTTCTCCACCTTACATCTACGAGTTTAGGATCATACAAGTTAAATATTACAAAATAAAAAAATAGAAAATGTAGTTTTCTGAAAAATGTACCCTTCATATATTAAACATATTTTATGCTTATATAATTTAAAATACTCCTAGCATTTTTTTCTTATTTTGCTCCTTGTATGTCCTATAAGGTCAGAAACCCGACAACAGGACTCATACGAACAATAATTAAGAATATTAGCCCTGCTGTCCCGTTCGATTCAACTACACAAATGTACTGTTCGGGTCAATATGACCCAACTATGGCTTACGCTCCTTAATCGAAATAAAATAAGCAAATAGTGCTAAAAAAAACTTTTCTAACAAAAAATTATGGTTAATTAAACAAAAATGATGTTGTTAATATAAATTAAACCTTATTAACAAAAACAAAAGGTATTTTTTTCTTTCATTAACCAGAAAAGCCTAATAACAAATATCTACAAAATTTAATTTAGTTTACAACTAGGACAGTAATAAAAAGAATGGGTTTTACAAATATGTTTATGACATATACAACATAAAATATTAGTCTTATTATCGTTTTTAGAACAACATTTACAGCGTGATCGTTTAGCAGGTGGAGTTGGATTGTTCATAGACGGTTCACACGAACTAGAATTTCCATCTTCTCTACTCACTTCTGCTCGTGTCCTTTTTACCAGTTCTTGTGAGTCTTTGGTTCTTGGTAAATTTTTCCTGGAAAGGATAAGTGGTTTCACCAGTGTTTTTCCCAATTCCTCAAGAAAAATTCGCCGTTTTGTAAGTTTATTGGTGTTCCATTAGGGATTTATTGATGTCCATAAAACGAACGCGTTGTAGGCAGAAATGTCCAGCTTATTATAAAAAACAATCATGGGCCAGCGATTTGTCTTTTTCTTACATGTATATGTACCAACAAGCTGATCTAGAGTATCCACTGCTCCCTTACTGGAATTATAATCTAAAATAATTTGGGGCTTTTTGTCATTTCTGTCACTAATAGCCTTTTCATAATGCAAAGTACTCATAAGAACAACATTTTTATTCTTTTTAGGAATATAGTTAACAACAGTGGTATCTTGCGTGAAGTAAAAATACGAACTATGAACTTCTTTATTCGCAATTTGTGCTGGAAGATCTGGTTTATTTTTTCTTATAGTCCCCAGCATTGTATTTGTTCTTTTTAGAAGAAGTTGGCCTAAATTGTACGATGTAAAAAAGTTATCGCAAGTAATATTGTGGCCTTTCAAATCATTAGTCAAGTCGCACACCACACGCATTCCCTGATTTCGTTCTGGCGCGGCACATGCTTCTTTTCCTCTATAGATCTGCAATTTTAGAGCATTAGAACTTTTGGTGTCACATAAAGCCCTAATTTTTATGCCATATTTCGCTGGCTTGCTTGGAATGTACTGTTTGAAGGGACAGCGACCTCTAAAGGCTACTAATTGCTCGTCGATAGTAACATTTTCATCAGGGTTAAAAAAATTTGGTAGATTTTCCACCCATTTTCCCCAAATTTCACGTATTGCAGCAAGTTTATCTAATCGTCTCCTATCCTGTCTAGTAGTCTTGTTATCAAAACGTATCACTTGCGAAATTTTTGTAAACACTTCAAGGGGCATTGTTGCTCGAAATATACTACGACCAGTTTCTTCATTCCACAAACTTTTAGTTGATTCACCATGGGACTTAAAAAATCCAGCTAATAATAAAAGACCAATGTATGCTTGAAAACCAATTTTATCCAAGTCTTTCCAGTTGGTTCCAAAAACACGCTGGCCTTCCATGTTTGTCATATTAATAATTTGGTTTGCAACTATGTCAGAAAAGAGCACGTCAAATGAATTTTTGATATCGAAAATTCGTGCACATGGCGTACCTTGTAACTCCTGGAGCAATATTTATTGGCAACATTGGCCGTAGAAAAACGACCGCGTTGATAAGGAGGATCAAGCGACCACTGAATATTACCATCTTTCGAAGGAACTGTTACAGAAGGTTCTACAGGATGTGGTACGTAGAATGGAATAACAGAATCATCACTACTTTCTTCTTCACTCTCACTACTTGTATGGTTTTCTGTTTCTGATATGTATTCATCACTGTCTGACACGTTCGCGAGCTCGCGCAGCTGATTTTCGGTTAGCGTTCTTCGATGCAAAAATAGACTGAAATGTATATGAACGGCATAAATGCGCTTGACATATCATCAATGTTCTACCACTTGTCTATCACCCCCACTTCCTTCTACATGACGTGCCCTTCTACCTGACATCGTCCAGCTACACTTCAATTTTTTTACAAGTTCTAGCTTGCAGAAACTTGTTTTTATTTATAAACTTACATGACTGACAAACACTGTTAGAAAATATAAAACACTGCCAACTAAACATACGTACACAGGAAATTTTTAACGGTTTAAATACGTGGGTCATATTGACCCGAACGTATCATAGGTAACAATTTAATTTTTATCAAAAAAATCAAGAAGTTGAAGTTTTATGTCATATGCAGATGAAAGACCTCAGATTAGGTAATAAAGTCACGGAATACCAAAACGTTACGCCGCGTAATAATTTGTAAAATAAGAAATAATTTTTTTTTGGGTCAAATAGACCCGAACAGGACAGCAGGGTTAAGGGCTTATTAATTTAATATAAATTAATATTTAAACTTTGAGAACCCCTATATTTCTCAGTACTCCTCTGTTCTATAAATAATTAGATGTTAATAAGTTAGTGTTAATTTGCTGACTAGCCGTAAAGTAAGTTCTTATTGATACTAACTTCTAAGAATTATGAGCCTGAGTTGTGGAATGTTAGTTAGTTAATGCTATTTATTAAATTCAATGGTTTCTTTACAAATGTAAATTTGGTATAGATTTTACTTTAACATTAACAAACAGGCGATATTTAATATTTATGGGTACCAGTTCGAAGTCATTACGCTTAATTTTTTGTTAAATTTAATTAACTAATATATTATGTACTTCTTTAATTAGTGGCAATATGTTTTTAGCATTTAAATCTACTACAAAGTCATTCCGAGGTAATTACGATGGAATTGATACATATTAGTAGTTTTTAAGCCTAATGAAAAAGCTACGATAACTAGTTGACGTTCTTGGTTTTCAGAGAAAACAAATTGTAAACGGGTCAATACTTTTCCTTTCTTAAAGAATTTTTTATATTTTTTTCGAAAGGTTATACATAAAAAAGAGAAAGGTTTTGGTAATACATAATTAATTTTTCTCAAAAAATATGTAACTGTATTGTGTTTTAACGTATAAACATCTCTAAGAACAGTACTTAGCTTATAATTAGTAAAAAACGAGCATCCTATGGTAATTTTGGGATAGTGAAACACATACAGGATATCAAAATATTTAAATAATAAAATATGTGTGAAGTGCCATCTGTGTAGTCGCACCGCTGTAAGATTACTTACAATAATAGCCCAATCTGGTTAAAAAAAAAGATCGAAAATTTTAAGACATAAGTGGGGGTTACTAGATGACGAATAGATGAAAAAGTGCTCGTATTTTAACCTTGCGTTTGTTTTAAACAATAATTTATGTTCACAATATGATTTTTTGTTTATAAGTTTTTTCCTTTTTATTTTACATAAACAATATTGATATCATTTTTTATACCCAGAATATCTTTATTTTTCCGTTTTTTAAATTCAAATTGATAAATAATTTACGGAGATTATTGTAAAAAAGCATTTTTTTGCACTAATTTATAAATTTTATTAATTTATTTATTAACAAAATAAAATGATATTAATATATTTGAATATCGACGAATTACCGTCTTTTAAATTTGTGAAATTTACCCCCGATCGGTCAAATAGTTTAAAAGTTATTTAATTTATTTATCCCTGAAGCTAAATATTTAAACTATTGAACTTGCTCTATATTATTGATGCTAGACACATTTAGGAAATTTCATGGTATTCTTTAAGACTTAAACTATGACAGAAGATAAATGCATATTGCGTTTTCATCGAAATTATTTACAAAATAAACGTTTGAAAAAGAAGTATATTTTTACTTATAAACAATTGTAATAACTTTTATATTTTTCAAGCTATAGACTTGTACGTACAACCATTGGATAGCTAGTAAAAAACTCGCATTAAAAAAGTCTTCAATGACCATGTCGCTGAGGTTGATCTACGGAAGGCTGTGGATCACCACCAGTCGCTCTGTCCGCTGAGGCAGACGATCGGAGAAGTCTCTGAGTGTCCATGTTAACTAGAACAAATAGTAAACAGAGGGAAAAGGAAGAACAAGAAAATCAGAAGATGGTTTTCTTTGTTTATTAAAAGTCGGCGCGTCGGGGTCAGTTCGCCACGGATTTCCCTATACTGAGGTATATCAATGGTCTTCTCTGGACGACGTGTGCGACCAAGCTATGTGGATGGATGCACGCCTCGTGCTTGCACGGAGTCAGCCACTTATAATACGAGTTATTTATAGTTTGAATCCCGGAGATAGGAATATCTCGGAGACCGTCTTAATAACCGTATAAAATGGTATCTGACTCGCTATTCAAGCTTGTTGAGGACGTGCTTGTTGCTAAGCTGTTAAGGCAGAGCAGAAAGCGCGAACTAACCTCAAGCACGCCGTGTGAGAGGACCTGAGAGGTACCTAAAACAGAAGGGTCAAAAATATGGGAAGTAATAGATGTAACATAAAATAGTAAATATATGAAATTGTAAGTAAATTTGAATGAGGGTTCTGGAAGAGAGAATAACGGTTAGTTATCATTAAATATACGCACAAATATATATATAAACACAACTAAGCTGAAATACTAAGCTGGAAGAGAAATAAGGTTAGATAAAATGAAAGACTGTAAAAAGGAAATGGCAATGTATTAAATATCAATGGCAACGAAGTTGCAACAAATAATTATACATAAACAAGTAGCAAATATAATAATAATATCGTAAAGGCAAAAATATATAAATATCAATGTATCCTGAAAGGTAACAGAAAAATGGTAAAAGCGAGATATACAGTATAAACACAATAACATGGAATATATATATAGCTGCAAAGAAAAGAAAATAAATAACCAAATAATATTCAAAAGAATATTAACTATTACCAACAGGAACAGTGATGCAGAAGGGAAGTCTAATTCCCTTCCAGTGGTAAGAGTATAAGAGAAACTAGGTGATTTAACTTGGTAAGGTATTCCCCAACCAGAGGTCTTAACTAGTCGTCAGACTCAAACCGAATAGGCCTTCTGAAATGGTGCACCGTCTTTTATCCCATTTTCGTGACCTTGGTGAGTGTTAAAAAGGGGCGTGGCCCGTAACTCACCAATTAGAAAATAGGATAAATTCAGGGACCAATCAGAAGGCCGAGAGGTGAGAAATGCGCAGATCTGATTGCGTAGTCGTCAGTTTCGTGCTGGAGACGTGGCAGATCTGTCGACATCCCCCCCCCTTTCGAGACCGGCTGGCTGGGGATACTTTTTATTTATTTTCTTAGGAAAAATACAAAAAAAAATTTTTTATTCACAATTAGTAACTAGTGAGAAAAAGGTTCGAAAAAAGTTTAGAAAAACCTTCCTGACTTCGAAAGAGTGTGGAGTAAGTCTCCTTTATTGTCTTAGTCTCGGAAGGTGTACAAAATATATGACTTAGCGAAAAAAAATGTATATAGGTAGAAAAAAAAATTTTAGTAAGTGTAGAAAATTGTCTTTAGGGGTGAAACACTGCACTAAGCTTGGACGTCTGCTTCGTCTGCTGCGTCGTTGGCTGGCTCGTTGGCAATGTCTCGAGGTGGCGGTGCTGGTCGGATGTCATCCACATGGATGAGGCGATCAACGTCTTGGTCCCTATGTACCTCGTACGTGTGGTCTCCGGCTGCTCGTAGAACGGTGTGTGGTCCGGTCCATGTTTGTCCAAAGTTGCCTTTTAGATGGTTTCGGACCAGCACTTGCTCTCCTGGGAGGTATGTACGAGGTTGGCGGACATCAGGGTTGTCTGGGAATAGATTTCTTGCGTAGATTGTCGCTCTCTGGACTGCACGGTTTACTCGCTGCTCTCTGGTCTCTTGCTGTCGGACTTCGTGCTCGGTTTCCTGGGACCTTCTCGGGCGGTATCCAAGGAGTAACTCTGCTGGTGTCTGGTCCGTGGAGTTATTTTTTCGTGTGCGGAGGCTGAACACTATGTCTGCTACGTATGTGTCCCAGCGTGGGTCTTCGTTCGAGGTCACTCTTGCCCTCAGACCTTTCTTCAATTCTTGAACCCGTCGCTCGACTGGATTTGCTCTCTGGTGGTAGATGGGGCTCTTCTCACCTTCGATGTTATGTTTTCTCAGGAACCGTTCCCAGGCATCGGTTCGGAATTGGACGGCGTTGTCCGTGATAATTGTCGAAGGTCTGCCCCATCTATTGCAAACTTCTTCTTGTAGGAAATTTATTATTTGTTTGCTTTTTGCGACGGGAGTACATCTATATTCTAGCCAGTTGCTTAGGCAGTCGGTGGCTAACAGGATATATCTATTCTTCGTGCCTCTGGCTACAGGGTAAGGTCCGAGGACGTCGAATGACACTCGTTCCCATGGGGCGGTTGGATTTCGTGGGATGATGGGGGCTTTCGGTTGTCTCTGGGCTGCTTTCGTGGTGGCACAGGTTAGACATGACTTGACGTATTTGACGACATCTTTTGACATTGTGGGCCAGTAGTACACCTCCCTGATGGCTCGAGTGGTTTCCTCTTGGCCGGGGTGGTTTGCCTCGTCGCTGTCGTGGTACGTCTGTAGGATTTCCGGGCGGAAACCGGGGGGGACTAGAAGTCGGAGGTTCTCTTGGTCTTTGTAGAAGGCGGCCTCGTTCTCAACGGTGAACTCTTCGATGAGGCTTCTTTCTACGTCGTCTCGAGGTCCTCGTCGGGAAATTCGATGCCATCGCTTGACGAACCTCTTCATTCCGGGGTGGACTTGATGGTCTCTCTGGATCCTGGTCTGCAGCGGCATATCTGACAGGTCGTCGAGGATGGGATGCGCTGCTCCTTCCTCGTCGTCATCCAGGAGGCACAGCAGGGGGAAGTCGTCTTCTTGACGTTCAGTAGTCTGGGGCCAGGCGAGTCGTTCCACTTCGGCATCGGCGTCGTGGTGTGGTTGCTCGTCTTGGACTGGGTTGCGGGATAGGTGGTCTGGTAGCTCGTTGTCTTTTCCTGGTATGTGGACGACATCAAAGTTAAACTCTTGCAATAGGAGGGCCCATCGGGACAGCTTGGCTTTGTCTGATTTGTAGCGGTCTAACCATAGGAGGGCTCTGCTATCGGTGAATAGAGTGAACTTCTGGTCCTGGAGGAAATGCTTGAACTTCTTTAACGCCCAAACCACTGCGAGGCACTCTTTTTCATTAATGTGGTACCTACGCTCTGCTGGTCTTAGTTTGGTTGAGCTGTAGGCCACAATTCTTCGGTTATCTGCTGGTCCTTGGAACAGTACCGCTCCCATTCCGATGTCAGACGCATCTGTCTGTATACTGAACGGTTGGCTGGCATCTGGCCGTTTTAGTTCCAAGTTTCCGGAGATGGCTGTTTTGATTCGTGTGAATGCCTCTTCGGCTTGTTCGTTCCATTTGAATTTTTTGTTACCGGCTGTCAGGTCGGTTAATGGGGTGACCATCGTGGCAAAATCTGGGATGAAGTCACGTAACCAGCTTGCTGTACCTATGAAACTTCTGGCTTGTTTCAAGGTTCGTGGTGTTGTGAAGCCTCGGATCTTTTCACAGTGTTTGTGCAGTGGTTGGGTGTTGTCGGACGTAATCTTGTGGCCCAGGTATTCAAGCTCATCTGCTGCGAACTTGCATTTCTTCAGCGAAACCCACAGGCCATGGGTTCGCAACCTCTCCAGGACCAGCTGTAGGTGGCGTTGGTGTTCTTCCCAGTTGTTGGAGAAGATTATGATGTCGTCCATGTACACCTTTACGAAGACGTCGATGTAACCGGCAAGGACCGTTGTGACCAGTTTTTGGAAGGCTGCGGGACCGTTCTTCAATCCGAAGGGCATCACCGTGAACTCGAAGGCTGACCCATCAGGAAGGCTGAATGCTGTCTTCGGTTTGGAGTCTTCATCGAGTGGTATTTGCCAAAATCCACTCTTCAAGTCGAGGGTGGAAAAGATTGTGGCCGTGCCCAGTTCCTTGATGCTGTCATGGATTGGAGGCATGTTTGACACTTCGTCCACGGTGATGCCGTTGATTTTTCGGTAATCGACGCAGAACCTTGGCGTGCCATCCTTCTTGGTCACGATGACGACGGGGCTGTTGTAGGGGCTTTTACTAGGTCGGATCACCCCAGCGGATAACATTTCCTGGACCTCTTGGAACATTATCCGCTTCTTCTCTTGCGAGTACTTGTAGGGTCTGACGTTTATGGGTCGGTCGTCAGTCAGGTCGATCCGCATGGTCACGGCTTTCGTTGTCGGCTGGCGGATTCTATCATCGAAGACGTCGCTGTAGTCTTGGATCGTCTGCTCGATGGTGCGGAAGGCGAATTCTGGAGCTTGGTCCGGTTGGAGCTTCTGAGTCAGGGTGCTGTGTTTCGTTGTCTTCGGAGACTCCCAGTATAGCGTTCGGCGGCTCTGGATCCCAGCGTGCAGACACTTTCGGGGTATGTCTACCAGGACTTCCTCTTGTTTGAGCCACGGCATGCCCAACACTAGGTCGTGGTGGAGTTGCTCGACTACGATGCATTTGACTCTGGACTTGAAGCTGTTTGTGAACCGGATGTCCACCTCTGTTGTCCCTAGACTACGGGACGTGTGGCCTTCGCACGCCAGCCGGACTGTTGATGGACTGCCTCGTATCTCTTCCCTCTGGACCAGGTTGACGCTGACAAAACTTGCCGATGCACCAGTGTCGACTAGTGCGCTGATCCGTCTGCTGTTGATTTCTGCGGAAATCTTCGGGAGGTGAGCTGAGGTAGGTTTGTGTTCCATCGGGTTCAGCTGGGGCACTACTTCGGTTGAGGTCCTTAGTTGAGTGTGCCCCTGTTGTCGTTTCCCTGGTTCTGGTCTTGGGTAGTACGGGGTCTGGGCACTGGACGGTTCTGTTGGCGGTTGCTGGGGCCTCGGTTCCGCCAGTCGTCGATCGTTTCTGATGATCTCGGGGTTTGGTGGCCTCGTGGTGGATTGTCAGATCGGTTCGACGTCTGGGTGGTGGGTGTGCTGGCAGCTAGACGGTGGTCGAGTTCTAGCTCGTCTGCGGCACGTCTGAGGTCTTCTTCCGTCCTAGGGGTTGCTATCCGCATGTGTTTACGGATTTCGGGCTTCAGCTGGTCGACAATTATGCGGCATCGCTTTTCTTCGGAGACTTCCGGGGCTACTCTTCGGAACAGGGCCATCTTCTTTGAGATGAATTCGGCTGCTGTCTCTTTCTTCTGCCATTGACCATACAGCTTGGCTAATAACTTGGTGATCTGTGAAGAATGACTGAAATGGTCAATCAGACGGGTGAAAAACGTACCGTGATCGAGTCTAGGGTTCGCATGGTCTACGGCCCACGTGGCTGCATCTCCGGTCAGTCCCTCTTCGAGGATGTATGCTGTCCAATGCTTCTCATCTAATCCCATGTTTTGTAGATGGTCTGTGGCCGCTTCTCTGAATTCTTCTGGGCTCTCTGTCTCTCCGCCTGAGAATTTTTGCAAAGTCGGTCTCCATCTGGGCTGTGGTGCTGTCGGAGTTGGTGGAGTGGTATCGGGTTCGCTTTTTGTCGTTTGCGCTACCGTGAGCGCGGTTACTGCTTGCATCAGGGCTGCTAATAGCGTCGGCAGCTCTGTCGGCGTGGGTGGTTGGGAATCAGTTGTCCCCGTTAGTTGGGCGCCATGTCGCTGAGGTTGATCTACGGAAGGCTGTGGATCACCACCAGTCGCTCTGTCCGCTGAGGCAGACGATCGGAGAAGTCTCTGAGTGTCCATGTTAACTAGAACAAATAGTAAACAGAGGGAAAAGGAAGAACAAGAAAATCAGAAGATGGTTTTCTTTGTTTATTAAAAGTCGGCGCGTCGGGGTCAGTTCGCCACGGATTTCCCTATACTGAGGTATATCAATGGTCTTCTCTGGACGACGTGTGCGACCAAGCTATGTGGATGGATGCACGCCTCGTGCTTGCACGGAGTCAGCCACTTATAATACGAGTTATTTATAGTTTGAATCCCGGAGATAGGAATATCTCGGAGACCGTCTTAATAACCGTATAAAATGGTATCTGACTCGCTATTCAAGCTTGTTGAGGACGTGCTTGTTGCTAAGCTGTTAAGGCAGAGCAGAAAGCGCGAACTAACCTCAAGCACGCCGTGTGAGAGGACCTGAGAGGTACCTAAAACAGAAGGGTCAAAAATATGGGAAGTAATAGATGTAACATAAAATAGTAAATATATGAAATTGTAAGTAAATTTGAATGAGGGTTCTGGAAGAGAGAATAACGGTTAGTTATCATTAAATATACGCACAAATATATATATAAACACAACTAAGCTGAAATACTAAGCTGGAAGAGAAATAAGGTTAGATAAAATGAAAGACTGTAAAAAGGAAATGGCAATGTATTAAATATCAATGGCAACGAAGTTGCAACAAATAATTATACATAAACAAGTAGCAAATATAATAATAATATCGTAAAGGCAAAAATATATAAATATCAATGTATCCTGAAAGGTAACAGAAAAATGGTAAAAGCGAGATATACAGTATAAACACAATAACATGGAATATATATATAGCTGCAAAGAAAAGAAAATAAATAACCAAATAATATTCAAAAGAATATTAACTATTACCAACAGGAACAGTGATGCAGAAGGGAAGTCTAATTCCCTTCCAGTGGTAAGAGTATAAGAGAAACTAGGTGATTTAACTTGGTAAGGTATTCCCCAACCAGAGGTCTTAACTAGTCGTCAGACTCAAACCGAATAGGCCTTCTGAAATGGTGCACCGTCTTTTATCCCATTTTCGTGACCTTGGTGAGTGTTAAAAAGGGGCGTGGCCCGTAACTCACCAATTAGAAAATAGGATAAATTCAGGGACCAATCAGAAGGCCGAGAGGTGAGAAATGCGCAGATCTGATTGCGTAGTCGTCAGTTTCGTGCTGGAGACGTGGCAGATCTGTCGACAACCAATAGGAATGAAGTTAGGGACTATTTTAAAAAAATCGTATCTCCATTGTATATAAACATTAAGAAGTAAAAAGTTTTGAATGAAAATCAAAACTTTATATAGAAACTTATGACTATAAAATTCATAAAATATTTCGAAACTTACAGCCCTTCGAAACGAAGGTACTTTCGAAACATCGACATAGGAAAGTGGAGAATAACTGTTTCAGCTTCGTTTTTTTTTTTTTCGAGATCAAAACTTCAAATTGAAACACGTAAGTAGATAAGGAAGCGGGGTCCTGAATCACTTTGGTAACCTGTCCATCAGGGTCTCCGATGCGAAGGTATCGATGCCATGATTTGACCTTGGGGGTGTACAAGAAGTACAAGAAGTGATCGACAATGACCAGAGGGTTGTAAGAACTGGTCGCTTATCGCTTGATCTCTTCTTCTTCTCTCCCGAAGAAGTGATCGACAATGACCAGAGGGTCGTAAGAACTAGTCGCTTATCTCTAGATCTCTTCTTCTCAGCCGAAGAATTGTCACCTACGTTACCTGTATGTTTTTACACTTGTCTCTTCTTTGTCTTACCTGTCCTGAAGAAGTAAAAGAATCGGTCGACAATGACCAGAGGGGGTGTCTTTGAGTGGACCACCTTGTATGTCGAGTGCAAAACTCATCGCTTATCGCTTCATCTCCTCTTCTTTTCGTTAAATTTGTACAGGGTGATCGAAAAAATAAATTTTGTATTGAGACTTGGAAATATTTTAGGTGTTGTTGCGTCAAAATTTTTTTTTTGTGTACGATGCTTAGATATATCTGTATAGCCTGCCTAGCCTAGCCTGCCTAGTCTTTACTTTTGAAACTTGTAGGAAAAGGAAAAATAACTATGTATCACATAAATGCTTTATTGTGTATATATATATTTTAATGATATATGTGGGTAGATGTAAATAAAACAATATTGGATTGATACTATAAATTTTATTTGTTTTGAAACAAGTTATTTATCTGATTAAAAATATACACTCTACTGTTATAATGTATATTTTTCTTAACCTGTCGATAATAGTCCCTCGTCACAGAATCCATGTAACTCGCTCTCACCAAGTTATTATGATGTGAAGAATGACCCCGTAATATTTGGGAATCGTACCGGTCCTTGTACCTGGCCACTTCATTGGATACGATTCCATCCCTGATCTTCTGGAGGGATTCGCGGTTCTTTGGAATTACATGGTCTAAAGGCTGAAACATAAAAAGAATTAATTAAGAAATATTTGTTTTACAAATACTACTACCTTTGTGTGTTATGATTTAGGCATGGTTTCGAAACAATACAAGTCAGGTAATATGGCTCCATGCATCTCTAAAGAAGTTTGACAAAAACAAAAGAATTTTTTACAGTTTTCACACCATAACGTTCCATACATTTTGATGATAGAAGTAGTAGGTTGGGTGTATGGTATTATTTTTCTTCTTGTATTCGATTGTAATTTTATAAATCTTTTTTGGTCGGTAAAAACTTTTTCCCATGACAATTTACTTTTCTAAAGAAAAAAAACAGCTTTAATTACCGATATATTTTTTAAGTTATATGTGAAATAACTTACCACACCATAGAGGACCCATTTTAATTTGTAGATTAATCGGTTAAAGAAAACCTGATGTACAAAAATAGAAAGATAATTTAAAAAACAAACTTTTATTTATTACCAAAATAATAAATAAAGAATAAGGAACTTTTTTACTATCAAACGTATTTAAGAATTATTTATCATTGAAACCCCATGGTAAAGTGTCAGTGCTTAAAAAATTAACCATTCTTTTATCATCATATGGACTAAGTGCAACTTTTCTTTGAGTTATTGTATAGACGTCATGTTTTTTGGAGACAATAGAATTTTGGGAAACCTCTACAATTGTTTTTTTAAATAAACTTTTATAATAATCTTCATAAGTTAGTTCCTTTAAAGCTGATTTCTTAATTCCTTTTGCTTTTTTAATTTCCTGATCCTGATTTAAAGTTTTTATCGTGTACATTTTTGAGCGCAATCCTATAAAATGTGTCATAATTTGACCTTTGTTTTCATCTTTCATCAAGCCCAATACTTTTTTATTCCTTAAGGGAATGTTATAGACATTATTTTCAGTGTACTCTGATGTGTCAAACTTATGAATATCCTCTTTAATATGAGCATATATATCATCAACAAAAAACTGATATATTAAACTATCAGTGTCCGTGTATAATAACTTGGCTTTATCTTGAAATTTTTTTTTAATATAATTATAATGGAAGTCATACAAAATTGTTTTCGAAATATCTAAAATACACATCCCAATGTAAATAGGTTTGTTAAAATTAATTTTCTGTTTTTGCATTTCAATTATTACCATATTTTCATCAAATATGGTACAACTATGAAAATTCGGTTGGGAAATGTAATAGTTAGCACCGTAGTTACCACCCAGTTTGTTTACAATTTTAATATCCTTATATTTACGTACATTCTCTATACTTTTGCCATACGGAGCGTTTATAAAAAGTTTGAATAAATTTTTTTCAAATTCATTTTTGCTCTCCTTTCTCAATTCAATGTTTAAGTCAATATATTTCTTTAACCAAGGTGATTGTTTAAATTTTAGGCATCGATGAATCTTAGCAAGCTTCAGTCCCAAGCTAATAACTTGTTTTAAATACATATAATGAATAACATACTTCTTTTTATCATACAATGTCGTTAAGAGTTTTTTAATGGTAGAATTAGAAGTTGGTGGAGTTATGTGTTCTGGACACAATGGCAAATCTTTGTGTGAATTAAAAAGTTCTTTTGGATACTCAAGGTCCACTTCCAGCATGTATCCGTATTCACTATCATTGGGACAATTTAATATATTGTAATTGTAAATATCATTTAAGGGTATCCATTCAAATCCTCCATAAGGAAGGAAATAACTCATAGCTGAACCATATAGATTGTTCACATCAAAGTACATTGTATAAGAGGTCTCTTTACCAGGATTATATTTATCACCCATGTACTTATTGTTCGCTTCTGCATATCTGTTACTACATTGTGACACTCCTCCTCGTTTTGCTTTTTCAAAGAACAAAACCATTTCGATATCTGTTAAAAGCTCTAATTCTACATTTGTTACTTTTAACATGGCATCAAATGCTAACCCTGGTAAAGTAAAATAATGCAAACTATCTAAACCGTATGTTTTTAAACACATCAGTCTAAAGTTTTCAAAAATATCACTTAAAAGTAATACGTCAGTTTTTAAATATAATTCCGCGTACTCTTGCAAGTTTTTTATCTCAAACGTGTTCCAAACAGTGCATGCGTGTTGATAATCCTCATGAGTTATTCCTTCATTATTAATTTTACTAAAGAAACTATCAATAGGTGGCAAGCAAGTATCTTGCAACTTTTCCCAATTATCGAGGTATTCATATGGGAAAACACCTTTTCGTTTAACTAAATTAAATTTAAAATCATCTTCAAAGTACCTTCTCGTTATTTGTTTTTGATCATCATCTAGATTACAGGAAAGTTTATCTAATGAATCAGACATAAATCTAAACGAATCTATAAACCTAAAATTAATATTTGTATTTTGAATGTATTTGGTAAATGATATATACCTCTCTTTGTTTAGAGGAAGTAGTGATATATTACCTTTAACGTTATTATTAAGGCTTTTAATTAAAAAATGGGCGTCATAGCCAGAGAGATTATGAAATGCAATCGGAATTGTATGTGTATTTTGATAATTAGCATTACAAGATCTATGAGCAGCTCCTCGAAATTTTCCTGTAATATGACAATGATCTCTAACTTTATCCAATGGATCGACTATAGGTTTAGTGCAAATATGACAAACAAAACTCAAATTAAAATCATGTCTTTCTTTATCAGTTAATGGACCTAACTTGTTGAATTTTTGCAATAAATTTTCTCTAGTTATTCTCTTTGCTATCTTTTCAAGTTCTCTTACAAACCACACAAGACAGTCGTGACCGGTAAATGATTTATAGTATGATAAGGAATCATTATAAGACGATTTAAAATAATAAGCTATACTAAAAGCTTCATGCTTTTGAGACAAATAAGTTTTTATATTAGGATCATTGTTATTGTCAATGCATTTTATAAGAATACTTTCTAGATCAGCATAAATAACAAAAGGAACAAGTTCTTTATGTTTAAAATTTTTAAATTTCATAATATTATTCTTTTCTGTTGGTAAAACCATCTTAACTGAATTTGAATTAATACAGTCCTATAAATGATTTTGTAAGAGTGCATCATTACTAAAATGATTAAAACATCTTTCACAAAACCATTTTTTGTTTCTAACATTTTTAACTTGTTGATTTACTAATCTTGAAAAATTTTTAATATAAGCAAAATGAAATAGATCTTTTCTACACAAAGGACCATCATCCTCATCACTACTATTATTATTTGTACTATTATCTTGAGAATGAATTAAAAGTAAATTAATACGAGGAGAAAAACTAGTCTTACTTAATAGCAAAGGTAAAATTTCCTTTCCTGTTCCTTTTGTTGTAAAAACATTTATTGAAAGTTTATTTAAATTTTCAAATTTAGGGATATCTTTTATGTCAATGGGAAAACTGATATTATGATACTTTAATATCTTACTAAAATGAGGATAAGATGAGGTTCGTGTAACATTGATTTTAGCAGGATGTAACGCTGCAACAATTGACCAGAGAAAACAATAAGGATCAGAATTTTTAATGTTAATTACACTCTTTGTATTGCTTATATATTTAGGTAATTTAACATAGGTGGAAATACCACTCAGTATTGGATTATACCTATTTATATTAACTTTTAAATGTAGAATCTGTGATAGTGCCCAACCACTATCTCTTTCTTGAAATTCCTCAAATTTTTTTAAAATCACATTAATACAATTAATTTTATACCAATCCTTGAGGTCTGTATTTTGGTCAATTGTTACATTTTTGGTTGAAAAATGTTTAATAGAGGTTTCACCATTTTGTGGTTTGATAAAAACACCATATAAAATCAAATTAACTTTTAAAAGACACGACAACAAACTTTTTCTAATTTGAATTGAAAAACTCCTAAAAGCTTTTTCCAAAAATATTTTGGGTTCTTTATATTTTAAATTGACTATTAGCCCTGTTTTTATTCTACTATTAAAACAAGATTCCACATCCTGCCACAATAAACACCTTTTAAGAGTTTTTCTAGCATTTAGTCTGTTCTTAAAGTTTTCAAGATATGTTTTAAGAATAGTTAAATTTGCTTCTATACAGTGAAAATTTTTAACACAAGAAACCCTATTCTTTAAACATTTATTCAAAATAAAAATTTGTTTTTTCAAATATCTTATTACGTTTCGTAAATCAGATTTTCTCTTAATTAATCTACTTACCGATTCCATCTTCTCTACAATCTGGTTGGAAAGTTCATCGACTACTTGCTGACTCATTTTTTTTTCACTAGTAACTGGTTCAACTTAACTTGGTAACTTTCGAATGCACAAATAAAACCCAAATATTAGGATGCTCTCCAATTTATACTTATCCAGTAAAAAAAAATCAATTGACGTATTTCTGTAACTTGTTATTCAACGTGATTATATTTTAGGATCAAAAAGTTTAAATTTATCAATAATTCTGCAAACTAGTTGTTATTAAACGTGATTGTATTTTTAGAGGTCAGAAAGATCAAATCTGATGCAGATAAGTTGTTATTCAATGTGACTGCATTTTTATGGGTCAAAAGATTAAATCTGACGCAAATAAGATGTTGTTCAACGTGACTGCATTTTTATGGGTCAAAAGGGTTAACTCTGATGTAAATAAGTTATTTGCAATGTTTTAAAATTACAAAGTCAGTTTAATGTTAAATTGTTTTTTTTCTCAGTTTCTTGTTATAAATACAGACAGTCGTTTAAGACTAATCCAATTGTAAGTAGCAAGCAGTGAACAAACAACATCAAGAATGGCAACAGTACCCTGTCAGTTGGTAATTTTAACTGAAGATCCGGTTCATTTTCCTATTGAAACGGCTTTCCTTATTATAAAGGAATTGTTTGTGTAAGTATTGAGTTTATTATTTATACACTTTTTTCCTTGTTTATTTCACCATATTTGCATTTGATTTTATTGTTTATCTAAATATTTATAATATATTTTATTTTGTTTTACCTCTTGATATTTTACTAATTTATCTAATTTCTTTTTTCTATATTCTATCTATGTATTTTTTATTCTAATGATCGTATTTTAATAACATTTTTATTTATGATTGTTTAATTTCGTTAAATTTTAGATATGGTGTCAAAGAGGTGTCTCTTAAGGGAAGTAAAATATTTGTGAGTCTCAGCTATACACCCAATAGCAAAAGTCTTAAAAAGAAATTTGGGAATCTTCCGGTTCGGTATATGAGGACCAAAGTAAAGACAGAGCAAGAATTCCAAATTTTAGAGAATGTCGTAAAACGATACAGATTTAACTTGTTGGACGATGAATTGGAAGAGTTTGAGCGACATCAACAAGTCCAAAAGCAACTTGGGTTGAAGAGACCACTATACATACAAGAGGCACCGGATGAGGCTCTTGCCTCAACATCAAGCAAGAAGCAAAGAACGGTTCCTCCAAGTACAATAGTACATATAGAAGAAGAATGTGATGAGAATGATCTGAATATAGATCATTTTCTAAGTCAAAGGACATAATAAACAAGTAAGTGCTTTCTGCTTCCCACTAGAAAAAAGGTAACTAGTATATATTTTATTTCAGATATGTGTTGGTATTGGAATGAAGATTGAGCGAGAGGAAAATATTTTTGTATGTATATCTGTGTATATATTTTTATAGATTATAATAAAATACTTTTTAATAATATCTCTTTATTTATTTATTACTTACAACTTTTATTCTAATAAAAAATATTGATCAATTTTTTTTCTATATCGACCATTCTTTATTTCACTGTCTTTAAAAATTGATAAGAATCCATAATTCTCTTTCCAGCATATCGAACATATTTTTTTTAAATCTTCAAAAGTCATATCTGTTCCGACGTGGTCATTGTAAATGTGTTTTAGGTTTAAATCGTCTTGTTTGAATACAATTAAAATATTTGCATTGTCTCTTATAAGGTGTTTAGGTATTTTTGCATAACTCTGACTCAAATAAAATGGATCCACCTGAGAATGTCGAGACATGCTAAAGTATTCTCGAATATCATCTTGGTTGTCACAAGCAACATCATCAAAGATAAAAATTGAATTGGGCTTCGCTTCAGATGGGTGCATTATATCCGTACTTCCACTGTAAGTATAATATCCTATTCCTTTAATTGGTTCTAGCAAAGTTTCTAAATATTTGTACTTTGGTTGCATTAATGATTTTGAGTAAATATACACATTTTCAAATTTTAATCCATTAGCATGTTCCAATAGACTTATCATCACATTGGTCTTACCACAATTTGAAGGGCCAACTATAAGACATCGAATAGTTGAAGGGAACAAAACTCCATGCTTTTTAAACTTATTCTCAATTGGTTCCAATAAATTATTCTCCACATCAAGCGTAGTCTTTTGTTTTACAAGCTTCATGTCTGGTATCAATTTAAAAATAAATGTCTTGTGTGTATCTATTAATAAAAGACTATTTTTAATTTTTATTTTTTTATTGTCAACACTTTCTACAATATTTATACCAATAATGAATATTAAATACATTGTTTAGAGCACATTGTAAATTTTCATTGTTATGTTGAAAACATGGATGTGATTTAAAAATATGATTCATAGTCTCATCGGAAAGTATATTAGGTTCATCTTCTACACAATCAATGCGATTTTCCATGAATTTTTCCAAATATTTTTTTGTTTCATGATTTCTTACCAATATTGTTTCGTCTAATACGTTGTCGTGTAAAAATTTTGAAATTTCTTCATATTTTAGATGAGTATCACAAAAATGCCAAGATTGCCAATTTAAACCATGGTTTTGAACACATTGTTGTTCGATACATTTTATATATGACTTATTTATCATTGCTTCTGTTACTGGTAAAACAACCATTCTGTGTATAATGTTTTCAGTAGTAGGATCTAAAATAGCAATTTCCCTACAAAGAAATACATCTTCCCCAGGAAAAGAGAAACCTTGGATATCCACAATGAACATGTTTTCACTCTCTCGATATTCTCTAACAACAAACAAAATCTTGCAAGTGGAACGTCTTTTACATATTTTTCTATCCCCTCTTTATTATATTGCGTCACTTTTATCTATCCATGAGTTGTGAGAACTATCAAAACCTAACCACTTGACAAAAATTTTATTTTTCTTTCTCTTTAATACCTTTTCAACTAAATAACTGTCTTTATGTTTAACTTTTTGTAACTGGTCCTTATAAAATCCCCCAAGAATTTCTTCACCTTTATAGTCTTTTAAATAATATGTAATAGGGTTTCCCAGTTTTATTTTATAAACAGTGAAAATTTCATTAGACCAATTTGGATTGTATTTTTTGTCAAAAACTCCTCGATGTTTTGAAATGCGTACATGATCACCAATATGAAATTTTTGACTTTCCAAATCGACAATTTTAATGTGATTGTATACAGTGTTTAACAATAGTTTTTCATGCTTCTTCTTAACATCCACTGGTTTCATTCCTATTGTTCTGTGAACTTTATTGTTGTATTCATTAACAACTTGTTGTAAAATATTAATCCATTTGTAGGTACCGTTGAAACTAAACTGTTTCCAAATCATTGATTTAATCGTGCGAATAACTCGCTCAGCAATCGCAGCCTTTTTCTCACTGTATACATTGTAATGATTAATATTATATTTTTTCATCAATTTTTTCATATGTGGATTAAAAAATTCAGTTCCCATATCTGTTTGAAGATTATTTGGTTTTTGCTGTTTAAACACATACTCCATACATTTGGCTACTTCAACACCTGATTTATTTTTTAGTGGTAAAGCCCATAAAAATTTTGAAAAACAATTTATTACAACCAAAATATATTTGAAATTTCTGTTTGTATTTGAATATTTTTGCATATCAATCAAGTCGGCTTGGAACAAATCATTAAGAGATTTTATAATAATTCTTCGTCTTTTAAAGTTAATTCTTGCAGGTTTGTGTAACTCATTAACGATATCTCTTTTAACAGACATGATATTTATTCTATAATGTTTGCCTCTTTTAGTTCTTCAATAATTGAATTTATTTCATTTGTATGTCCTGTATGGCTAGCTAGCTGTGAAGATAGTAATAAACGTAATCGCTCTACAAGTTCATTTGGATCATCCCAGTGGACGTAATCGATTTTATTGTTGTTTACTTCCATAACCAATCCTTTACCTTCTGTTATTGGTGCAATTATTTTTTTATATTTTTCTAATCTACTACCATCTATCTGTTTACTTGATCTGTAATGCCTTCTGTGAGCATTCGTCGCTACAACTATCTTTTTATAGTTATTCTCATCTTCATCTGTAAAACTAGCTGGATATTTCTTAAACAAAAGCTCATATAAACCTGGTGTTCCTCTGTACCTTTTCTTTTTTAAAAGAATATCAGCACCATCTAAATCTATTTCAGAATTCCCAATCAGTAGCTTTTCAGATGTTTCATCAAATCGAATTCCATATTTATGATCAAATTCTTTGTTTAGAACATCAGCGTGCATATTTGTAATATATTTCCTAGGCAATGGATCATATTGATCCCAGTAGTCTACACGCGCCTGGTTAGCAATATCTTCAAATCGATTTTCAGAGTGTTTATCATTTTTAATCTGTTCTTTTATATCATCCACTTCAATGTTGTCCAATATCGATTGTTTGATTTCACTTGTTTCAAAGTCAGTAGTTTCATTATCGTCATCATCGTTTTTAATGTACCTTAAAGGTTCATCGTTTTTTGTTTCATTTTCTGGACTGGAATTTTGTGAACTATTTAACTTGTTCTCGATATTTTTCAAGTGTTTTGTAATTGGATTAAATAAATCTTCTTGGATTATTTGTCCTTGTTTTAATTGTCTTAATTTACTTTGGATGTTTCTCCGTTTAGTTATAAGTTGTCTTTTCAAATCTTTATTCATCGTAAAATGTAGGTATTCGCTTAACTTCTGAACAGCTGTGGATCAGGTCCCGAACAGGTCCTGATCAGCTTTGAACAGGTCTTGAACAGTTTTGAACAGGTCTCGAACAGGTCTCGAACAGGTCTCGAACAGGTCCTGATCAGCTTTGAACAGGTCTCGAACAGGTCCTGATCAGCTTTGAACAGGTCTCGAACAGGTCTTGAACAGGTCTTGAACAGGTCTTGAACAGCTTTGAACAGGTCTTGAACAGGTCTCGAACAGGTCTTGAACAGGTCTCGAACAGGTCTTGAACAGGTCTTGAACAGGTCTTGAACAGCTTTGAACAGGTCTTGAACAGGTCTCGAACAGGTCTTGAACAGGTCTTGAACAGGTCTTGAACAGGTCTTGAACAGGTCTTGAACAGGTCTTGAACAGGTCTTGAACAGGTCTTGAACAGGTCTCGAACAGGTCTTGAACAGGTCTTGAACAGCTTTGAACAGGTCTTGAACAGGTCCTGATCAGCTTTGAACAGGTCTTGAACAGCTTTCAGATTTGGTACTAGTCTAGCCCCCAATTAGACACTTATGTCAACAAGGTTATGAAAATATTTATTGTGTTCAGGGTGTTAAATAAGAGTAAACTTTTTTTTTAACTTTTTATTTATACTTAAAAACCCAAAGTACAGATTTGCTTCATTAGATAAACTACAGTTAAAACATTTGAACTACATTGGTTAGAGGATTATAATTAACAATACGGTCATGTATAATTATACAATAAGCAGTTGTGTTAGCTGGTATATTCTTATTAGTTTCTATTTCTATTCTCATATCGACACTTCCTGATTTAATTGATTCATTTTGTCTGCTGCAATCAATAACAAATATCGGAGCAACAGCACAGAATTGTAACATAGTAAGGCATGGATCTCCTATGGATTTGTAATAGTACGACGGTTGAAATTGTGCATACATTTCATATGCAAGGGCATAATGTCTTTTACTAAAGTTCAAGTTCAAATTGTCATACGGGTACGTTTCAGAATTTAGAAATAGCTTTAAGTTTGTAAGATTACAGTGATCAAAATAGCTGTTCTCTTCTTTTATTGCATTCTTTTTGGCAGTTTGTAATGCAAACAAAACAAATCGTGGTCTCTCCAATAGACTGGTAGTTTTTACATTCCAGTTAAATTTCATTGTCTGAGGCAGTAGAGGAATTTCATGATATTCCCAGCTTCTATATGCAAGCTCCAAACTGGACCCATTTTCAATAAATTTATATAAACGTAACTTTTCTGAATCGGACACTTGAATATGAGGCATTTTCCATATTAATTTAAATATTTCCACTTTTGGTTTCAGTTCAGTTTCTACTGTAGACATTACTGCATTTAAATCAGTTGAACTTCTTATCAATACGAGTTCTTGGCGTATGTTAATAAGAATTTTTGTAAAATCTTCAAAAAATCCAAGTACAAGTTTGAGTGGAATACAAACATTAAAATTTCCTGCTTTATCAGCAACTGTTGGTGTGTCATTAATACTCCAACCTATACAGTTGTATCGATTAGATTCAGTTTGTGTGAACGAAGCATAGTTTTTCATTGTCGTTGTTATACCTAAATTTCTCACTCTATCTATTACACAGCCTCCAATTTCATATCGTATTTCATCAAATAAATGCATCAAACCATTATTAATAAAGCGCAAAGTATTGCTTTCTTTCCCATCATTCGTTAAACGTCCTTCAATATACAGATAACTCTCAGAAGGTAGGGTGTATATATCTTGAGTCTGAATTGGTATTCTTATTTCATCACAATGATTAAAAGTTGCATTGGCATAGGGTAAATGACTGTGCATTTCTCGACTCACAACTGAATTGTCAACCAATACACGATCTCCAATATTTAAAATGTTAAAACTCATATTCACTCTTCTTACAAGTACACCTCAAGAAAATCCCTAGTATTCTAGTATTAATAAAAAACTTTATTCTACACCAAGTATTTCTTTTCTTTTTCCCTGTCACTGTCGTAGTTGTTGTGTTTTATTTTAAATCCTAGTGAGGTTAAAAAGACTTTGTTTTCTGTTGTCAACGGTTTGAGAGTTTGCTTGTCACTAATGTTTTTATCAACACTCTTAATATTATATACACTGTCCACACCTGGATTAAATTTGCTACAGTTGTAAATTAAAACCATTATTTATACTTTTTTTAAATGTAGTCTTAACGTAATAACTTCTCGTGTGAAATTAACAAGATTACCGTCCTGGTCAACTATTTTAATGAAAATTTCATCAATATATCTATTTGTGACAGGTAAATAAATTACCTTTTTTGGAATTTCCACAATTTTGTAACCCGGTAAGACATTTGGATAAAACATGTGGATGATATGACCTTGGTTTTCATTGACGTATGAATTAGTGATTAGATTACATTCCACACAAATAGAATTAACCTTTGTGATATGTACAGGATTCTCAGCTACATGAGTCTTTAAAGGTGAGAGCCGTTTTGGTGTGAATCCCAATAAGGGAGCAATGGTATTTGGTTTTTCAAAATGGATTACTTTGTTGCTTTTTATTTCACATTTGAGTGTATTGTTATTAATTCTCAATATCAAACTTGTAGGTTGATCTATATTATGATTTTTTCTAGGCACACCTTTACCAATTGTATTATTTTTTTCTTGACTCTTTCCTTTATTAATTTCTGTATCATCTTTATCTGGTGTTTGATCTACTTTTAATTCTAATTCAGTTATTTTTTCAGTTAAATAATTTGAAAGATCTTCGACTTCATAAGAACCATGTGGAATCGTTATATCGTAACCATCTATATAAAACTTGTTGTTTGTTTGGTCTACATTTGGAATTGTATTGTATGACATGAAATCTATTAAACCTAGTACATACTGTTCATTTTCGTTTAAAATAATTGGTGGGTAAATTTTTGTTGATAACACCGATTCTCTTCCAGATAACACAAAAGTGTACGACATGTTCAAACGATAATCATAGAGTAAATAAAAGAATATTCTTTTAAAAAGGGTATTTATTTAAAAAATCTAAACACAATTGTCCACAATTTACAGTGTTATAAGTTTGATAAATTTTATGATTATAAACAATTTGAGAATAACCATTTGAATTAAAGTATGATATAGCTTCCAACGGTGGTCTCAGATTACCAAAACTATCAAAATATACGACTTTGGATTTATTCTTCTTGTAAGCTGTCCAATGAGTTCCAGGACCGTCTTTATTGTCTAAATTAATAATTCCACTCTCATGTTGCCAAATTTTTTTCGGAAACCCATTTCTCATCATTACACCTCTAAAATGTGGGATTTTCATTAATTTTGCATATTTTTGTAACTCTACATTTGTCAAAGCATGTTTTGGAATTTTTATTTGATCCATTTTCTTATTCATAAAAAAATACCCATTCCACTTTTATATGGTTTCAAGTATAAACCTTTTCCAATTGCCAGTGCTTCCATTTTACGATTATGACGTTGTTTTTCGAGTAAATCTTCTTTAGCTGCTTTTGCGTCGTTAATAGTTTTCACGATAGCTGATGTACCCCCAGCAATAGTGCCCAATGCGCTCAACCCAGCAAATATCGGTATTAGAGGTAATATACCCCCAGTTTTTGGAACTTGGATTACTCGACCACGTGGTTTTTTAATGTTTTTGTAGGATTTCACAATTCGTAATGCTTGTTGAATAGCTTCCCTTAACGTTCTTGGTTTGCTTTCCAATAGTTTCTTTCTAATGTCTCGAATTACTCTCAATAAACTAAATGACTTTTGCTTTGAAATTTTTCTTTTAGAAGATGAGGAGGAGGAGGATGTGACCTTTCTTTTAGTGCTGTTTCTTGTCTTTTTCTTATTACCAACCATCTTGACTGTTTTCAACCAACTACCCATAATACACACAACAACAAGTTTTTATTAAAAAAAAAACGACAATAGAAAATAGAGCATATATTAATTATTATTAATTACATAAAAAAATTTTAAAATTACTGTCTTCTAACGTGGTTGATTCCTTCGATTGGAAATGGTAGCGGTCTCCTTCTTAGTGGGTAATCAGCATCCCTATGGGGTTCGAAATGGTTAAGCCTCCCTAGTTGTTGTGCTTGAACACCCTCATCTCTTTGCCGATACCTACTAAATTCTCTCGTGAAGAGTCTTGTCCTGGCATTGTCTCTTTGCTTACTATGAAATTCAACAACACAACTCTTAACTCCCATTTCACTGTTTTACTTTTTTTCGCTGTTGAACTGTTAACACACAGCTTATTACCAACTCAGACTGAATTAGTATCACTGACTAACTGATAATTAACCGAATTTAAATAGTAAGAATAAAAAAATATATATTACAGTAATTGACTGACCTATTTGATCTTTATTGCAATGCAGAAAATAGTACAAAACATGTTTATCATTAAAACGTTTATTATAATTTATCATTATCTAAATAAAATGTGCTTATCTGCATATAATGTATTTTGGTGACCTATTTGACCTAAAAATGCATTGACGTCAGCGTTATCGTTAAATATGTTTATTGTATGTATAATGTGTTTTCGATGAAGAAATAAAAATTTAATCACGTTGCATAGCGTGTTGTAGATTTGCGTCAATGTATTTTTTTTTTAAATGTAGTAAGAATACTTCGTGACCAATTTTATTTATATTACAAATCACATAAAATTATTTTTTATATTTATACATTATATCTTATTTTTTTAATTGCTTGGTCATCCATAGTATCGTTATCGTCGTCACGTTTTCTTTTTTGAGTATTGTTCAATATTTCGTTTACATCATTTTTTGGCTTTTTAGCACCCATAATATTTTCATCACTTATTTTCCGTTTTTCCGTTTTTCTTGTGTCTCCTCTGTTTATAGAGTCAACAGCGAACTCATTTGAAATGTTTACATCCATATCATCTCTAATTTCTTTTGCTCTTTTATGATTTAAAACCTTTTGTTGTATTTTTTGTTTATTTTTTTTTACATTTTGTTTGCGTTTACTTGATTTGGAAATAGTTAATCCTTGGAGTAATAAAGTACAATGGTCTATATTTTCAGTTAGTTTTTCTAAATTATTTTTAGCTTTGTTCAATTCTTTATTACAACTTTTTGTTACAGCTTTATATTTAGTAGAACCTAGACCCATACCTAATTTCACTTTTGCTTTCATTGCACCAGCTACACCAAGTGCTGCCAATTTTTCGGAAAATGCTGTATTTTTCGATCGGAACTGTTCAAGAGCTTTTTCACCTAGAATCTTATCAGCCTTATGTCGTTCGGATAGATCTTTATTTTGAGAATATGCAATATCATGTTCACGACACGCCTCGTCTAATCCATTTATTCCCCTATCTCCTCGTGCTAGTCGTTTCTGTAATTTGGTGCCGGGTCCACAAAACCTATAACCTCCAGGGATGTGCATTTCGAAAGGTAATTTATTAATGACAGCGTTTAACATATTGGTAGCGTACTCGTAGACGATTTACAAATTAATACATAGTTATTCTAAATATAAGTCTTTATATATTTTTTCTCTTCTTCAGACAACTGACCTCACATTTCACCAAACATACTACTTGGTATATTTTTAGCACCAGATCTGGATCTCAAATATTCTATGTAGTCACAGTTTATACAATTCCTATTAGATATTTCAGTCTCCCCACCACACTTTGGACATTTATACTTTACTGGTACAGGCATATTTATTGTTCTCACTCACAATTTATTTGTTGTTGTCGTTGATTCTCTGAAAAATGGGATAAACTCTTTCTACAAAGGCACAATCGGGACTAAATTTTTTGTGATCTTCGATTATATTGTCATTTGATTCCCATTTGTAAATCTCTACGCCACACTTGAAACACTTTACTATATCTTCCACTTGGAGAAAGTAAAATCCACAAGCAGCTAACTCTATTTCAGATTTATTCCCCTTCCAATTGTTAAAAGTTGAGAGCCTTGAATAAAACTCGTCTAGCATGTACACCTCAAGACACATCTTGATTACTGACAAAATTTTGCTGGATACATTTATTTAAAATAAATAACTTGTTTCAAAACAAATAAAATTTATAGTATCAATCCAATATTGTTTTATTTACATCTACCCACATATATCATTAAAATATATATATACACAATAAAGCATTTATGTGATACATAGTTATTTTTCCTTTTCCTACAAGTTTCAAAAGTAAAGACTAGGCAGGCTAGGCTAGGCAGGCTATACAGATATATCTAAGCATCGTACACAAAAAAAAAAATTTTGACGCAACAACACCTAAAATATTTCCAAGTCTCAATACAAAATTTATTTTTTCGATCACCCTGTACAAATTTAACGAAAAGAAGAGGAGATGAAGCGATAAGCGATGAGTTTTGCACTCGACATACAAGGTGGTCCACTCAAAGACACCCCCTCTGGTCATTGTCGACCGATTCTTTTACTTCTTCAGGACAGGTAAGACAAAGAAGAGACAAGTGTAAAAACATACAGGTAACGTAGGTGACAATTCTTCGGCTGAGAAGAAGAGATCTAGAGATAAGCGACTAGTTCTTACGACCCTCTGGTCATTGTCGATCACTTCTTCGGGAGAGAAGAAGAAGAGATCAAGCGATAAGCGACCAGTTCTTACAACCCTCTGGTCATTGTCGATCACTTCTTGTACTTCTTGTACACCCCCAAGGTCAAATCATGGCATCGATACCTTCGCATCGGAGACCCTGATGGACAGGTTACCAAAGTGATTCAGGACCCCGCTTCCTTATCTACTCACGTAGGAAAAATTTACATTATCTCGGCTTTCATTGCAGCTAGAAGCCTAATTTTTTTAATCTGGGGTAGCTCGTCGAAATATGAATAACTACACAGTTTTCATTGACCGGGAAATATGGGAAACCTCGGAAAAATTGAGTTAATTTGAAATTCACCGTAAAAACTTTTTATTAATTTGGCTGGAATAGTCTGTCGCAGTATTACTAATGATGACATAATTTTCACCCTCCCGGAAATCTCGGACAATCCTGGATAACCAACATAATTATAATTAATATTTTAAAATTTTTCATATATCATTTCGACATATGACAGTCAGTATTATCCTTTTTTTTTGACAAATGGTACATAACCATAAATTTGAATTGTTTTCTTTAAAGGTTAACCTTAATGTAAGCTCCGTTGAGAAATCTAGATATTTTCATTTCAATAATAATCTAAATTCATATAGTGTCCCCAACGTCTGGATCTTGTTGTAAAGTAAATCATTACAATTAGCGCCATTTTAAGTTTTGCTTTTAAATTTTGTTATTATTATTTGTAATTACTGTAATAATAAAATATGTAATGTTTCTCTCTATACCAAGTGTATAATTATTGTATGTATAAAAATTTTCAAAAATATTTTTTTAGGAAAAAAAAGCCTTTCTTTCCATACAGCGAGAAGATTGTTGTAAGCGGCGTTCTTTTTAAATAGTTTAGCAACCTTCTTGTGTGTGTTGCCCAGAAAATCTGTGTAAGTATTTTTTTGATTCATTTCTTTGTAGTTACACCTTCTAGTCCTTCTTTTATTCATTTACTTACGACCCAGCTCTCCAACCAAACCAATAATGGCAGATCGCAAACGTTTCGGTTTGTTGGCTTACCCTATCTCCAGCCCAGTAATTGTTCAGTCCCAAGTTTCAACCCCCTATAAGTGATACTCAATGTGGTAGGCAACATAAACCGCTACAACCTCAATGTTAGCTCCTTTGAAAAATTTAAAAATTTTTTATTTTTAATAATAATTTAAATTGCTATAAGTTTTCTCAACGTCTGGAGCTTGTTGTAAATCGTTACAAATTGCACCACTGTAGGGTTTGTTATTAAATTTTATTTGAAGTAATAATAAATATGTAATGTTTCTCTGTAAATCAGGAATTGTAGAATTGTTAGAATTGTTTCCTTTAAAAAGATTTTCACCCTGTAATAGTTACCCCATCCAGTCCCTCCCTTATTCACTTACTAACGACCCAGCTCTCCAACTAAAACAAGAGTGACCGTTTGCAAACGTTTCGGTTTGTTTGCTTACCCTATCTCCAGACCAAGAATTGCTCAGTCCCTACTTTTAACCCCCTATAAGTGATACCCAATTATATCAATTATTATTTGCTCAAATGATACATTTCTTACCGATTAATTCTGCCGTAGATATAGATAATACCAATTTGGTTACTGCTCAAGATTAAAGAAACTATTATTATTAGTACGTAATAGCACAGGAAGAAGAAAAGCTCTTAAGTTGGTTAATAAGCAGAGAAAGCAAAGGAGTTATATAAATTACATTCACCAAAATTTAAGAAGTACTGAAATAGAAAATAAAAATTGCATTTCACTATAGTTTATTATAAGTGGCAGCTTACATATTAAAGAGCGTCAATTTTTTAAATTAAAATATTTAAGCGAGACAAATGGTAAATTATTTCTACTTAATTATTTCTAAAAAAGATCTGCTGCTGCTTTTAATTTTATTGTCGCTATATCTTTATATGGTTGTGTTACAAATTAATTAAGCAACTATATAAAATAATAATAAGATATTCATAAACGCCACCTTACTTTTTATGGTAACGATAGATCGTGCTCTTCCAACTACAATAAACTAGAATTTCTACGTGTTAAAAAGTGCGGTTTAGTGCGGGAAAATACCGTTCTTGTGAAAATAATGTAGGGAACTCTATAAAAGGACAGAAGTAGAACTCTCTACAATAAAACGAGTTTTGCTTCTATATTTTTTATTTTTATTGCTGTATTGCTAATTATTTATTTAAATTCTGTCAAATTTTAGTAGAATTCGTATTTTTCACAGGACTACATAAATCTTATTTCCTCTTCGTCTTATTTTTTAACCCACATTTATCGTCTTCTGAACAAATGTCTCCCGAAAAAGATATTTCATTGATATCTATTATGTACCATAAATTATCAGTATTTTTCTGAAGCAGAGGACTACAGTTGTAGATCTCCAATGCTCTCTTCATAATCTGTCGTTAGAAATCAGATTGATTACATCATGTTAAATAAAAGATGTAGGAATTCATGCAGGCTTTGAAAACCTATCTTAGAGCAGACATAGGATTCAACCATAATCCACTTTTTGCTAGAATAAAAATAAGATTGAAGAAAACAAAAACACCAAAAATAACTAAAGGATACGACCTCAGAAAACTAACAAAGGAATGAAATTGAAAAAAGTATTGCTAAACAAATAACAAACATAAATGTTAGAGATAATACCAATGCAGCTATGATGAAATTGACGCAGTATCTACAAAAAATAAGTCTAATATATCTATTCTGACCAAAGAAGGAGGAAAAAAAAATAAGAAATGTATAACCAATGACACCTCAGCCAGTAAAAGGGCTATGAGTGTTTGGCGTATCATCCCATGTTAAATCCCATAAGAAATCGCCAAAGTCCATTCTGGTTATTTTTTGATCTTTTCATTGTGGAGGCACGACGGCTTAAAGGATCGTGACGTGTGACGTTTTGACGTTAAAATGTGACGTTTTGACGTAAAAATGTGACGTCTTGACGTACCGTGTGACGTTATGACTTAAAAACGTCACGTTTTTACGTCAAAACGTTACACGTTACGTCAAGACGTCACGTTTTTACGTCAAAACGTCACACGTCACGGTAAAACGTCATACGTTACGTCAAGACAAACGCTTATAGTTATAAAACAGCTAAAAGATGGGAAAACTTCAAGTCCCGATGAGGTTCAAGCTAAACTGAAGATTAGCAGAACTGGTGAAGCTTCTTGCAAATGAAGGAATCAAATATATTACTAATATTTTTAATAATATAAATATTTCTGGAAATATCCCTCAAAGTTGACTCAAATCAACATTTGTAGCTTTGACTAAAAAGTCAAACGCCAAAAAAATGGGGACTACCGAACATTACTCTGATAAGCCATCTCCTTAAGACTTTCTTGAAAATCATACACAGGAGACTATATAATCTAATAAAAACAAACTGAACCAATCGCTATTTGGATTTAGGGAAGCACTAGGTACAAAAGATGTACTATTTGTTATTTAAATATTGTTCTAACTCTGCAAAGATGCCAATACATTCATGCTTTATAGATTACAACAAGGCGTTTAACTGCGTTAGACATGAAAATTTAATAGATATTCTTAAAAGATAGGCGTAAGATTTGTAATCCACAGTTACGTTATCTGTAACCCTTCTGCAATTTTTAAGTGTGTGTGCAGTTTAAGTATGTGTAGCTGATGTAATTCTACAGCCTAGTTTATGTATTTACCTTGTCCCTTTCCTCTGGGCAGAAAATGCACTTTGAGCACGTGTCTAAAATTCCAGTTGGTTAGTTTGGTTCTGGCGCACAATTATAACCCCAAATACCTGGGCGTTCCTTCTGGGCGGATTAGGATTCCACCTGAAAAATTAACAAGTTTTATTTGAATTTTTTTCGATTCGCGATAGATGGCACTGTAATTACAAAAACATATATACCGATCTGCAAAATCTGTATTGTTGGCAAACTATTTTTTATGGTACTGATTACAGTTTGTTAAGAATGTTTTGCAAAATCAGAATCTGCAATGATAAAGGGGGATTCGTATTTAATATTCAAAGTGCACCACGGGGTAGGAGTGTTTGATGCCATTGGATAGATTTTTAAAAAATATTAAACACGTAATTTTTGGTTTTTTATTTTGAAGTCTATTTCTCGAGATATTAAACCGTTTTTATAATATTCTAGGGTATCACGATAAATCGTTTTTCCTGATTATAACGCCATCTACCAACAATTCGAAAATATGCGTCAAATAAAAGTTACTTATTTTTTTATGTTTTTTATTTTAAGATTTTAAAGTTGACCCCCTCCCGCTCTAGAGGGTGGGGCCGATAAGGCGTGTTTGATGTCATTCGGTGGATTTCTAAAAAAATATTAAACATTTATGCAAACTTTATCGAAACACGGTGTAACATAAGAAATAGACGCTTCTAGCTCTTTTTCTATATACAGCTGCGATCCATGTTTGGTCTTCAAAGCAGCTACCGCGGAAAACCCTTTTTCGCAAAGATAGGATGTTAAAAACGGTAATAGTATACGGAACGTTCTAATTTTCAGTGCAGAAAACTCAACATTTATCCCTGCCGAAAATTTAAAGATTCATGTATTATTAAACTGTTGATTTTGGCAATTGCTGTGAAGTCTATGATGGTTTCTTCTTCGGCAGTAAAGAGCCGTTCGGGTGTAATTTGAAACGGATTCCTAACCCATTCATAACTAAGTATTAACTTTGTCGTCATCAAAAAAATATCTTTTAAAATTTTTTTGTCAGTATCGCTAAATGATTTTCAATGGTTACAAAAACAACTTTCACGTGTTGTTCTTTAACCTTGTAAGTTTTAATACATTCATCCACATTTGCAAATATTTCTAGGTTTTTTTGCTTTAAATTTCTTCTCCACAATTATAATTGTGTACAAAAGGCATTAAATGTGCTCCTTGAAGCTGTAGGTTTAAAATATTTAGTTTCTCGAATATGGTAACCAAGTAGCTCAATTTTATCAAAAATAAACCACCTCGAAACATCTCGGCTTCCGGTCTCTTTTCTTCTTCTAGAATAATGGCGATTTCATGTCTTAATTCAAAAACACGCTGTAAAAATTTCTCACTTGAAAACCATTTTGCCTCACAATAAAATAATAATGCCAAATATACTGTACCCATGTCTTTACAAAGTGTAGAAAATGATCTAGTTTCAAATGTCTTATCTTATATAATAAAACGCTAAGCCCTTTTCTTGTCCACCACTTTACTCAAAAACCATATTAGATAATTTAAATATTTTTTCGGAATATTATTAGTATTACGTATGAGATTGTCAAGATATACTTTTGGTACAAAAATTCACTTCCGGTTTTGAGATGACCGGAAGTTAAAATTTACTTTAAGTTTTAGACCCCACAATGTATATATGGATCGAAAGGTCTCGTCGAGACGAATCTAAATATGTACTTCCGGTTGCGATCCGACACCGGAAGTGACCCGAAACGCGCATAAAACGTCAAGATAGAGCAAATCTGATACCGGATTCGTGATCTGCATGCAAAATTAACTGCTAAATGATATCCATGTCGACATTTGATGAACTAAAAATTGTATTCCGGTTTTGAGGTCGACTTCCGGTTTCGTTTTTATTAGTCAAATCAATAGAGAATTCAACGTAGAGTTCAAAAATGTAAGTTCACGAAATTATCATTTATAGTTTTTGAGTTATTGATAAAAATATTTTTACTTCCGGTCATTGTATATATTGTATATTTTTCTCGCAAAATAAAAATTTCATTTAAAAAACTCGATGTCGAGTTGGTCCGCTAGTTTTTATATAACTAACTAATGTTACAATCGTAGTTACCACAATATTCAGGCCAGGAGATATTCCTTTGGAGCTTTTTTGTGAATCATACAGTGTATCCATATACACATACTACTGATATGCCATCACAAAATCTAACGTAGGCAATAAAATGAGCATATTCATTGCTATTTGTTGCCTCATCAAGCTGCATCGAAAACAGCTTATCGCGCAACTTTCCGAGAAGCTGATTCTGTACAGATTTAGCTATATCACCGATTCGACAGGCAGCAGCATCATTTGATAGAGGTATAGACTCCAATTTTTTGGCAAAATTATCTCCAAACATAGTTTCTACAATTTTAATTGCAGCTAACAAAATAACCTCTTCATCAATAGTGTGAGGCATTTTACATCTAGGGATTTGATACAAGACTTTAAAAGAGACAAGTAGAGCTTTTTTACTCACAACCAAAGTTAATGTACTCACTATGAAGCGTTTTAAATGATTTTTTTAGTTTATTATATTTCAATTAAATTGCTTGCTTGCAAAGTCTTATTCTCTCGTTGTTTCTGATCCTATTGACTTTCGATTTTATTGTTTTATAACTGCTTTTCTCTAATAATCTGTTTCAAGGCCTTTGTAATTTTTTTGTTGTTTTTGTACAGACTTTTTGAACAAATTTGTTCTGTTTAATGCAGATGGTTTCCATTAGTTCTTTTATTTTAATCATCCAGTCCGGCAACAATAAAAATCTGACACCAATTGTGTTAAGCCCTGTTTAAAAACTAATACATGGATATAAAATTTAAACAAAATCAGTCCAAATTAGTACTAGAACATAACAGACATTGTGATTACCTTCAAGTAGAATTTACTAAATAAGGAAATGGCGATTGTATTCCGTAGAATTCATATTTGATTTAAATTTGATACTAAAAATAGGGAATGAAACATTTCTATTCGCCCACTCCAAAAACAACCTTGTAAGTAATAATTATTTTATGACACGCTACCTGTTCTTTCCACCTGAGTAAATCAGTGGTGTACACAACTATATATCAAATTAAAATATGATTTATTGCAACCTAATAAAATTTATATTAAAATAACAATTAATTGATTACATAAATCATTTTAGCTACCGAAGACATTTTTACGGTAACAAAAAATCTTAAAGACAAATGGAACAGTTTATAAAAACTAATCGAATATATCAAGCAGTCCAATTAGCTAGAGTAAATAATAAATTAGAATTTAGAATAATACCTAACAAACGATTAAAATCCTAGTCTTTCATCTATTTGATCTTATTAACTTTTGATTTTGTTGGTATGCTAAAGAGAACGAATGCCTTTAATTTTTTTTACAGTACTGCCTGGCGTAAATGCGAGTGGGTCGAGTAGGTCTGCGATTACAACAGCCGGTCCCAAGACAGGATAAAATGTGAAAGGTGATTGGTAACGAATACTGCACAAACACACAAAGTTAAGGTTTGGAACCAGATTATTAATATGAAGACGATCATGGCAAGAAATAAGGACAAAAAAATACCAAAACTGAAATGAGAGTTGCCACATGAAACATTAAATCGCTCAGCAGAAGAGGCCAAGAAATATTAAGTGCTAAAAAAGTAACTTTTCTAAAGAAAAAGAATAATTAATATTAGATAAATATATAGTCCAATCTACGGTGGAGTGAAATTGTGTTACCACAGTTGGACACAAACACAAAACAGAACTTTTCACAAAATTAACTTTTTGGAAACTCTGCTAATTAGCACCGTCCGTTCAGGAAAACTGTAGTGTCGTCGCCGGGTTTTCAAATCACAATAACAATTTCTTTTCCTCAAACCTCTCTATATTTTCTAAACCAATCAGAACGCACAAATATCCCTCTTATTCCAGCTGTTTTCTACCAATCCAATGTGAATGTTGTCACAAAAAAACCACTACTACCAAAACCCCATCAATCAACATTTCTTAATAAAAGGTCTTAAAGTTTTGTTCAATTTCTAAGAAAAAAAAATACAAAATATGCCTGAGCATATTTTGACAGATAATATGAGTTGAGCGAATGGACCTTAGTAGCGCTTCTCGCTGATGCTTGAATTAAACTTGAAGTTAACTTCAAGCATCAGCGAGAAGCGGTACTACCTGACTTGACAATGGCAAGTGCGACCTTGCCGAAACGTCGTCCAAATAATGGTTTTTATCAAAGACAAAATTATTCAACGCGGAGTCAAACCCGGAAAACTAGAGAAAGCGTATATATATATATATATATATATATATATATATATATATATATATATATATATATATATATATATATATATATATATATATATATATATATATATATATATATATTGTTATGATTGTTTATTTTGACTTTAGTCTTAGTTTATTGAGCCAATAAAAAAAAAATAACTTATTTGTTATCAAAAGTAAAATAAACTCCTTATATTACCTGTGTTCGATGGATTCAAAGATTTTCTAGTTGTCTTTTATCGGGATAGAGAAGAAGGATAAGAATAAAATATATATTATATTACAAAAATTTACGTTTCTTTATTTTTTATGAACGAATAAAACAATTATCAAATTCTGTCGTTAACTTATCAATCAGCATACAAGAAAATAAATCAAATTTTTATAATAATAAGATTTTAAATCTACATACATTTATATTAAGTGAAAACCAATTTTACTTAAATTTTTCTTTACTTGAAACAAGAAACAACAAAACTTTAAACTTTTGATTAGCCTAACAAAACCTCAGTTCTTAAATTTGAATGCTAATGACCATGATGTCAAACCGATCCTTCACAGATATAAAATTCAATTGTATAAAACACTTATTTTCTTATTGAGTTGTATGTTGGAACATACCCAGAAAAATCCAGTCTCCTTAACGATGTGATCTCTCCTTTTTGGCTCTTAGGCTCCTTCCTAACGTCTCTGCAAACCTGCTGCACTAACCAAAAACACCTGATGCACTTCTCCAAAAACTCAACTACTTATTAATGACACAAGGACCTCCTTTTGTCAACTTGAAGCCGTAAAACTACTTTCACAAATCTTCACAAAATGCCAACGGTAGATACAAGGACCTCTTTCAATCTACTTGCTATCTCCTTCTGCAAAACTATTCAATTCTTTCACAATGCCGGTATGCAACTCACGAACCACACCCTATCTTGAGACAGACGACTGTTTCCTTCGATGACCAAATTATAAATGACTTCTCCGGTTCTCATGATCGGCTCACAAATTCCCATTTAAAAACGACCGTCCAATCAAAAGCTCAAATTGTGTTTACCATGATTTTGGAAAAGCCTAATTTCGGTTTCAGAGAAAAACTAAATAGCTTCTTTAAAATTGGTTTTGTCAATACACAATTTATACATATTTCAAAAGATTAGAATATGGTCATTTAATACTCGATTATACAAACAATGAAAAGATTAACTTACAGGTAAAATGTCTTCTAATTCTAAACAAAGGTTTTTTTGATAATTTTGTTTGAAATGGAAAAAGGTCGTTTCTATTCTTATCTACACTAAATCTTATCTTAAATTACTACATACAATTTGTTTATATTTATATCTTAAAATTTTATTTCGATGGATTTTTTTTATTTATTTTTCTTTGGTTGGTTGGTATATGTATATATATATATATATATATATATATATATACTATGTGTATATATAAATATATATCTAATTAATATTTAAATCATATTCCTCCAGCTCTTATTTTCTCCAGCAATCTTAAAGATCAATAGGTCAAATAAATCTATTTAATATTACAACAAATCTGCTCACGATGTTTTATTTTATCTTTCCGACTTAATTGATTTTATTTATTGTTTTTTAATTTTTAAATCACGATTACAGATGTAATCCATAATATTCCCGTCATGTAGTACAACATTTATTAAAAACGCAGCTTCCAGTCTCCATAACGAGACTGACCTTTTAAGACTTTGAAGATTGTGATAGGTATTAATTGTCACGATAATTTGCTCTTAAGATATTATATCATGCCCATTCATTACTTTCTGCTGGGTGACCTTAATAGGTGTTACTAATTCATTCAGAAAGATCGTATCAATGTGTAATAATATACGCTACCTACTTATTTCTTGAGATCTAAAATAAAAAAAGAGTTGTTTACTGGACATGATTTTAAAAATCTTTTCTAAGTAACATGCGACTGCAATGTATCAGTACAATTAAACATCGTTAACTAATGAAAACAAAATAAAAAAGCTACAAAATAATTAAATCAAATAAATAAAGTCAAATCAAAAAAATAACACACCAGTATCTTTGTGTACGCGTGTATGTAATATGCATACATACAGAGTGCGGCAGATAAATGGCCAATTAGAAATATCTTGAGAACTAAAGGTAACTGAATCATAAAAATTGGAATGAAGGGGTTTTGAACGGTGACCTATCATTTTCATGTATCTGCTACTTCCGTTTATACCAGAAGTTGCTTATAACTTCGTTTTTTATCCTGAATTTATACCAAATGGCATCGATGTTCTGCTTCCTATCTTTACTTGCGCATATGAGTCACACACATTTGCGTTAATTCAACTAATTTTCTTGGTATTCCCATTTGTAACATTGCTATCCACAATTTGCTTCTTTTTATGGAATAATATGCTTGCTGAAAATCTATGAAAATTTGGTGCGCGGTTGAATTTCCACTTTTTCTCTAATATTTGTCAGATGGTAAACATCTGATCTAAAGTTGACCTTCCAGCCCGAAAGCCGCATTGCTAGTCGTCTAGAATATCTTCCGAGTATGGTCTGAGTCTCTTTAGCAAGATAGCTTTCTTATATATGGGAATTATAACGCTTCCATTCCATCCTTCAGGCATTTTCTGTTGTTGTCATACTATCAGAATAATGTCATACAATTTTTGGTGTAACAGGATTCCTCCTTTTTTTAACAATTCTCCATTTATGTCATTCTTTCCTGATGCTTGGTGTTTTAAAAACGCGATAGCATTCTTTTCTGCCTCGAGTGTTGGTGTTGGTGTTTCGATATCTGTAGAATGAAACGTAATATCTGCTTCCTCCGTCTCACTTTCAATATTTAGTAAATTTCGAAAGTATTCCTTCCATTGTTTGACGATTTCTGTTTCTATCATTTAAATCATTACAAGAACACCTGCTTCATTTCTCATAGGCTGTGTTACTTCAACACTTGCAACCATTCTGACTGACTTCACTTCACTAAAGAATTTCCTTATTTGATTTCTCTCGCCACTTCTGTCCATTTCCCAGATTTGCTGTTCTAGGTAGCTCCTCTTTTTAGTTCTGAAAAATCGCCCTGTTTGTGCTCTTGTTCTGTTAAAATCTGCTTTGTTCTCATCTGTGAGGTCTTGTAGCACTTTCAATATTTTTTTCACTTTTATTTCCAGAATTTCCTCTCATTCTTTGTCAAACCATTTCCCTTTTGGGCGAGTCCTCTTTTTGCCAATGGTTTCCTTGGCTGCTTGTTTTATAACTGATGCTACTTGCTGCCATGTTTGTTCTAACTCTAAATTATGCTCTTCCTCTCCCAGCAATTGGAATCTGTTGCTTATTGCCACTTGATAATCCAGTTCTTTAGTTGGTGTTTGTAGGGCTGCTATGTTCCATATTTCTCTTTTTTCTTGTTGTTCTAGTTTCTGTATTGATAATCGCGTTCTTAACTTGTAATGTAATTTCAATAAATATTTATATTCCGTATGAACTTATTAACCAGATACAGCATTATCGTTTACAGTATAAAGTTGCCTTTTTAATTATACAGGGTTCTGTCAAAATTGGCATAAAACCGGCATCCTAAATTTTCACCTAATTCCTTTTTTCAAATCGGACACCCTGTATATGATTTATTATTTTAGAAAAATATGTTTTTTACTATCGATCAGTATTAGTATTCTCTATACCTATATCTTGCATTTTTCAAATAAATTGACTTAATACATTTTTTTCACAAAAAAAAAAAATTTTCCCGACTATGTTCTGTTAGTTTACGACTATCATATTAAAATTGCTATCAAAGAAAATATACACTATCTTATTAACGTAATAAATGTTCAAAATGTTACCGATCAACATTCAACCATTATGAACTCTTTTAATCAGATTTTCATTAGTAGCTCTTAATATTGATTCTTTACCTATTTCTTTTAGAACTTGAACTTTATTTATTATAGCTTTCTTAGTAGTGACAAGTTTAGAGGACACCTTTATTTAACATATCTCCAAATATAGTAATCTAATGGTGAAGATCTTGGTGACCAGAGAAACGGATCTTTATTTGCTATCCATCTATCGCTAAATATTTCATCAAGCAATGTGCCAACTCCTCGAATATTGTGAGCCGGTGCTCCATCTTGTTGAAACCAAGCCTCGATAGCCTTATTATTATGTAAAGAGTGCAGTGCTGGTATAATTACTTGCCGTAAAATGTTGCAGTAACGCTCCCCGTTTAAATTTTCGTCTTAAATCATGAAAGCAACTATCTAATTATTTTTCACAGCACAAACAACATTAAACGAAAAGAATGCTTGAAATTTACTATCCCACGTGAGCTTTAGAAGTGACTGTTATGAAGGTTAAACATACCATTTTTGTAAACTTCAATTCATCACACCAAATAATTTTTTTGTAAAATCTTGATCTTGGCATTTCATTAAAATTCATGCATAAAATTCTACACGTCTTACATAATCTCCAGGATGTATTATGATTTTTGTTTTATTTGTATTCAGTGCCATTCCATATCTTTCGCAGTATTGGGTAATTCGATCAACCAAGATCTGTAGTCCTTCTCTGCTGTCCGCAAGTAGTATTGTGTCATCTGCGTATCTAAAGTTATTCATCATCATCATCTTTTGCTAAATCAATTAATACAGGAATAATGTCTTTACGAACGAAAACAAATTCTTTATCCAACTAGCCCTGTTTCTCGGATTCTGTATTCTTTATTGTTTTTGACCATATATCTGGTATAATTTGGGCCAGGTACTTCTTTCATACTGCCAAAGACTTTGCAGTAGAACTGCCATTTTTACCAACATAATCAGAGTAATATCGTTTACTTATTCTCCGTTATATGCTCAATTGCATTAAAAATACAGTGGTACGGAGGAACTCGATTGCCCATATTGTTCAGCCATATTTTACGATATCAGGTTCCTGGTATATTCTATAAAGTTCAAAGTCGTATCGTATTCTCCACACTCCATTGACCATGATGCTTCACCTATAAAAATCTGAAAAAATCGTGGAGAGAATTTGGCATTCAACCAATAATACATATATTTTTTTGGAGTGGCGTTCAAGAAAGTTTTTTATAAACGAATTTTAAAAATTTCAAAGCGTTCAAAAATTTAAAGTTCCTGCCAAAAATTTTGTGAAAATACCATCATGTAGATAATACAATATCCTATAAACTAAAAAGAAGAATGAGTTTCTACCATATTTAAAAGCAAAGATATCGTCAAAAATCGAAAAAACACGTTTTAATTTTTTTTTAGGTTATGTTTGAGTTTAGAGATCCAACATTTTTTTGTTTAGATACTTTTGATATAGAACAGCACAATATTTTTATTTTTAAAATATTGCAGGGGGAATTTTTTAATCTTAACCGACTAGACTGAAAATGATTTTCTGTTATTTTGACCATGATGCACCACCCATAAAAATTTTGAAAGATAGTTTTTAAAAATCATAAAGATAGTTTAACACTTAATTAATAATATACCTACATATTTTTTTGGAATGGCTTTTAAGACAGTTTTTTTTTGAACAAATTTTAACAATGACAAGTGAGTTCGAAAATTTAAATTTTTCGCCAAAAATTTTGTAAAAAATACCATTATGTAGACGATAAAATGTTCTACAAACTTAAAAAAATGATAAGTTTCTACCCTAATAATTAATTATTAGAACCGAAAATATCGCCAAAAATTAAAAAAACAAGTTTTAATTATTTTTTAGGATATGTTTGTCTAGGGGTCTAAAAATTTTTTTTGTTGAATACTTTTTGACATAGAACATCATGGTATTGTTGTGAATTTATTAATTGTTATGTCTTTAATTTATAATGTCTGTACTAATTTATTATATTGTTCCTACTTTAATTTATTAAAAGGCACGATAATTTATATAAGTTTATTTCTCACTAAATAATACACATAATTTATTTAGGCGAGCGTAACAAAAATATCGCGAGCGCGAATCTTCTTTATTAACCGTTCCTTCCAAATAAAATGTCCTTTATATATGCCATTGCCTTTACGCTAGAATCATCGAACAGCCTTCTCGATTAGGGGCGAAATTATAACGGTAAGGCAAACGGGTATTTTTACATCGGCTCGACCGTTTCTGGAAGGTCTCTTCAGGTAAATTTCTGCCGGCTAATAGAATACTCTCGTAAAATCTAAAAACAGAACACATTAGTCATAATATTTACGGTTATTTTAGGCCAGGATAATTATCGTAACATTGCCCCCCTCTTAAAAGATGGTTCCTCCTGGAACCTTGTCGGGACTGAAACCGGAACTGTATGCTGGTATCGGCAACTGGACCCTCTTTTACAACTTCCAGTTGTATAAAAATGACAAGGGACGGTTTTCTCTCCGCACCAGTAACTATGCGGATTGCAACAGACTAACACCTGGACTTCGGTGTCTTTAAAGATCTCCTCCACCATATTTCGGATAACCCTCCAATCTAATTGGCGGCACTCCAACTTTGGCATGGCTAACTTTTGCACGTCGGACTCTAGTACGTGCTCTCTCAATTGAAGTAAGGCTTCCCACACATCTCGGTAGGTAGGTTGGTCACGGGCAGTGTCTTTTGTTACCAGGTAGAAAAGGTAACGTGATGCATCTTGGAGTTTCAAGGTTTTACCGGGAGCTGGCACCTGACATTGAAGTTCTGCAACTCGACCAAACTTCCTTCGAAAGACGGATGCCAACCCTGGTGCGTCTTTGATACTGGCCGGGATGGTAAGGGCCAGCGAGTAGTCATCGGGGAGCGCGAGTAGATCTTGCTTTTCTTCAGTGGTAACACCATGTCTTGCTTTACCGGTACCTCCATAGGCACCCATGAATTCCTCAAACGTGAGGTCAGACACGTCTTGGACTTGGTTTACTTCCACTTCTTCATCTACGTCGTGGTCACCTTCGAAAGACGCCAGCCGGTTATGGTGTACTATCATCGGCTTTCCCCTCGGAATCTTGCTTATTCGGTAGATGACATCGTTGATCTTCTCCATGATGAGGTATGGACCTTCCCAAAACTGCTGCAATTTGGGAGAACAACCTTTTCGCTTCTTGGGATTATACAGCCATACTTTGTCGTTCTTCTTAAAGCAACCCTTTTCGGCTTGTGTATCGTACCGTTTCTTCATTCGGTCGCTAGCGATCTGAAGGTGGGAACGGACCAACTCATGTACATCGTCCATTCTTCTTCGTAATTCGATCACATAATCTTCACCTGCTACATCTTCTCCAGGTCGACACCCAAATTCTAGATCACAAGGTAGTCGCATTTCGCGTCCGAATAGGACTCTGGCTGGTGTCTGGCCCGTTGATTCGTTAACAGCAGATCTGTAGGCCATTGTGAAGAACGGAAGGTATTGGTCCCAGTCTCGCTGATGATCGGACACCATCTTTGTCAAATACTTGCCAACTGTCCTATTCATTCGTTCTACCATACCATCCGATTGCGGATGATACGCGGTAGTTCTTGTTTTCTTCATGCCTAGTCTATCACATATTCCTTGGAATAGATCACTTTCAAAGTTCCTGCCTTGGTCACTATGGATCTCCAAAGGCACTCCAAATCGGCTGATATATTCTTGGATCAACTTATCTGCAACGGTGGCGGCCTTCTGGTCTGGAAGTGCATAAATCTCGACCCACTTAGTGAAGTAATCCATTACTACCAACATGTACTTGCCCCCATTTTCACTTTCTGGAAATGGCCCTGCAATGTCCAAAGCTATTCTTTCAAACGGGCTTCCAACATTATATTGTCTCATAGGAGCTCTCCTTTTCCGGTGAGGCCCGTTACTCGTAGCACAAATAGTACATTTCTTACACCAGTCTTTTACGTCGTCGGAACTGTTCATCCAATAAAACCGTTCCCGAATTCGCTGAAGGGTTTTCCTTACACCAAAATGCCCTCCCGATGGACTGTCGTGTAACTGACGAAGTACTTCGGCTATTCTGCTCTTTGGGATCACCAACTGTCTTCTTTTCTCTGAACCGTCATCATTTTCCAGGACTCGTTTGAGCAAGCCATCTTCGATGATAAATGAGTCCCACTGGGCCCAATACGTCTTAACTACTGAGCATAGGTTTGATATTTCCTGCCAAGGTGGTCGACGGTTTTCCTCTTTCCATTTTCGGATTTTCTGTATAACTGGATCTCTCTCTTGTTCTTCCCTTATCTTAGTAGGCGTCCAGTCGTCGTTGACAATCGTCGTTCTTAGCACTGCTGCTTCCTTGGATTCCGTTTTGTTGCAGTGGGAACACTCTGCGGGGCATGGCCTTCTGGAAAGAGAATCAGCATTTCTGTGGCTAACTCCGGCTCGGTGCTCAATCTTAAAATCGTATTCTTGGAGTCGTTCGATCCACCTGGCTATCTGACCCTCTGGATTCTTAAACTGCATCAACCACTTAAGGGCGGCATGGTCGGTTCGGATTAAAAACTTCCTTCCATAGAGGTATTGATAGAAGTGCTCTACTGATTTAACTACTGCTAGAAGTTCTCTTCTCGTGACGCAATAATTCCGCTCAGGTTTTGAAAGAACTTTACTAAAATATCCGAGGACTCGTTCCTGTCCTCCTTGAATCTGAGACAGCACTCCTCCAATTCCCACATTACTTGCATCCGTATCTAAGATGAACTCTCCTTCTGGCAGTGGATACCCCAAAATTGGTGCTGTTATTAAATGCTTTTTCAACGTTTCAAAGGCATTTTGGCAGTCTATATCCCAGCGGTATTCTCTTGCTTCCTCTGTAAGTCGCGTTAATGGCTTAGCGATATCTGCAAACTTCTTAATAAACCTCCGGTAGTAAGTACATAGTCCAAGAAAACTTCTCACTTGATGTTTGTCAGTTGGTTTTGGCCATTCCTTAATGGAATCGATTTTTCCCTTATCCACGGCCACTCCTTCTTTACTGACTATATGACCCAGATAATTGACTTTACCTTGAAATAGCTGGCACTTCTTGGGGTTTAGCATCAATTGGGCAGCTTTAAGTCGATTAAAAACGTTTTCTAAATTCCTCAAATGATCTTCGAATGTCTCCCCCAAGACGATTATGTCATCTAAATAAACCAGGCATGTTTTCCAAGATAACCCTCTCAACACATTTTCCATAAGCCTCTCAAATGTCGCAGGAGCATTACAAAGTCCAAATGGCATAACGTTGAATTGCCACAATCCAGATCCTGTGGTGAAGGCTGTCTTTTCTTTATCGACTGGGTCCATTTCTACCTGCCAGTATCCAGACTTCAAATCTAAAGTAGAAAACAATTTACTTCCAGCCAATGTGTCCAATGTGTCATCGATCCGAGGCAGAGGATAACTATCTTTCTTGGTAACGTTGTTCAGCAAACGGTAATCCACACAGAACCTCGTCGTTCCGTCTTTCTTCTTAACCAGGACCACCGGAGAGACCCATGGACTCGTAGAAGGTTCTATCACCCCGTCTTTCTTCATTTCCTGAACAATCGTTTCAGCTTCCTCTCTCCTCACCTGTGGTAATCGTCGAGCTGTTTGACGAATTGGCTTAGCATTACCAGTATCAATTTTATGCTTAACAACGGTAGTTCTTCCCGTCTTTCCTCCTTTCGGTACGAAAATATCACGATACTGCCGAAGAAATTCCCTTAATTTCCTTTTCTCCATCTGATTTAGAGACTGTCCTGCAACTGCAACCATTTGGTCGAATTTGTCGTTGGAATTATCAGATGTTGTCGCCTGACGAATTATGGATGTCACAGGTACACAAGTTCCTACTTTTGTCTCTTTCTTTATGGTCACTGGGTAGTCGTTGACATTGATAAGTCTCACAGGAATTTCTTTAGCCGAAGTCACCAATTCCTTTCCAATTATGATTCCACGGCCAACCTCATCATCGTGGTTCCAAGGCTCCATCATAACAGGTCTCCCTTCGTCTACAATTCCCTGTAGTCGCGCTACTATGATCGTTTCGCTTCTCGCAGGCACGACTGTATCTTCTGTAATGGCTGCTTGCACAGTGTTGTCATTATGTGGATGGAGAAATACCTCCTCGTTGCCAACTTTGATTACCTTATTCTTAAAATCCAATTGGAATCCATGCATATTCATTACGTCCATTCCTAATATAACATCCTCTTCGATGTCAGCAACTATAACAGTATGGACAAACTTTTCTGCCCCAATTCCCAATTGTACCTGGATTTCTCCATGAATGTTGGCATTTTCACCTGTAGCGGTCCGAAGTCGTAACCTCGTTGGTAACAGTTTCTTTCGGCTGTTTATAACTGTCGGGCGTATAATGGTTCTGGTCGCTCCGGTATCCACCAACAACGTATGCTTTTTACCATTTATGTCTCCATCTACATATACACTATCTTCACGACATTTCAAAGAAGCTATTAGTATGAGAGGGTCTTTGGAAAAGTTCTGGGTCGAAGCTGCCCCCCTAAGGCTGACCCGTTCTAGTTTTCCTGATGGTGAGTTTCTTGATTTGCGTCGTACCTAGGGTGCTTACAGGAGCTTCGTACGTGTCCTATTTCGCCACAATTCCAGCATCTGATGGTCTTCGTTTTCTTGTATGTCATGCTTTTCATCATATTAACGAGCTGGTCAAGTTTATCTTCATCTCCTTCCTCTTTTACAGTCCTAACTTTACTGTACCCGCCAGAGGCCTGCGTAGCTGACTCGTATTCGAGGGCGGCGGATAGGACATCAACCAGCGTCTTGTGACGAGCTAATCGCAGTGTTCTCTGCATTTCATGATCACGAAGACCATCAATAAACGTTTGAACGGCCAATTTTTCCATCATGTCTTCGGGAGCTGTTGGATAAGCATATCGTACTAATCTGGCAATATCTACCTCATATTCTTGAAGAGCCTCATCTTTCTTCTGTCTACGATTTTTAAGCTGCGACTGATATACATGCTCCAAATGTTCGTGGCCATATCGCATATTTAACCTCTTCTTCAGTTGTTCGAAATCATCGGTCTCCTCTACGGCTATGGTCTGAAGCACATCTAAGGCATCTCCTCGAAGAGCGATAGTCAGGTTTACAGCCTTTTCTTTTTCAGACCATCCATTTGCTCTTGCGGCTGATTCGAACTGTTTCATGTAGTTGTTCCATGATGATTTTCCGTCGAAAGTTGGGACTTTCACATGGACAGAACCTCCACTTCCTTCAAATTTCGGTCGTGTTTCCAACTTACATTTCGTCTCGTCTTCTTTTGTCTCCACTGTAATTGGATTGTTTCCTCTCTCTGCTGTCCCTGTTTCCTCCAGCTTCTTTTCCATCTCTTTCCATATCTTTTCTTCGAAGGCCAACATATCGGCAGCAACTTGGTTTTTTAACGAAGATATTCTATCGTCCAGGGCAGACATCTCAGAAGTGACTTTAGAGATTTCCAAAGAGATATTAGCAGAGACTTTGCTTTCCAGCGAAGAAATCTCGTTAGAAACTTTGTCTTCCAAAGAAGCGATGTCGCCGGAAACTTTGTTCTCTAATGATGCGATGTCACCAGAAATTTTCGAAATCGACGAGAGGACAGCATCATGTTTGTCTTCAAATATATAAGTCTCTGGATCTAGTCCTTCTTCTAGCAAAGCGTTCTTTAGTCGTTGGACTAACTCAGCCTTTTTTCCGGTAGAAGCTAATTCTCTGTCTTCAAGATGTCTTCTTAAATTAGTCACTGTCAGCTCATAAATCGTAGCCATTTTCACAATTTATTTTATATTCACTTGTATTATTATTATAAGTCTAATTTATGTTCGATCTCACTCTGACACCATTTGTTGTGAATTTATTAATTGTTATGTCTTTAATTTATAATGTCTGTACTAATTTATTATATTGTTCCTACTTTAATTTATTAAAAGGCACGATAATTTATATAAGTTTATTTCTCACTAAATAATACACATAATTTATTTAGGCGAGCGTAACAAAAATATCGCGAGCGCGAATCTTCTTTATTAACCGTTCCTTCCAAATAAAATGTCCTTTATATATGCCATTGCCTTTACGCTAGAATCATCGAACAGCCTTCTCGATTAGGGGCGAAATTATAACGGTAAGGCAAACGGGTATTTTTACATCGGCTCGACCGTTTCTGGAAGGTCTCTTCAGGTAAATTTCTGCCGGCTAATAGAATACTCTCGTAAAATCTAAAAACAGAACACATTAGTCATAATATTTACGGTTATTTTAGGCCAGGATAATTATCGTAACAGTATTTTTATTTTGAAATATCGCTGGAGGCGTTTCTGACTCTTTTAACCGGCTAGACCCTTTGTGTCGGTCAAACAACCAATATCGCAATATTTTATGTCCCTGGACAGCAGCTACTCGAAAATATTTATACCGTTACTTTTTTCTATGGGCGAAATATGAAGACAATTTTAATTTCCACTACAATTAAGAATTGTGGCTTAATCTGATAAATGTACTATTTAAAATAACAAAGCTCTTCAAAGCCTCAAAATAACAGAAAAATTTATTTGAATTATCATTATTCATGGTTGCAATTACAAAGATAAAAGTAATTGTCGTTCTGAGTAATCATTTCAATCTATAATGCAATTAGAAGGAATAATAAATTTTGCAATTTTTGAATTGGAAAAACAGCCGACGGTTGTCATCGAGCTTACCTTTTTTAGCTAATTGGAAATGATTGCTTTAATTAAATATTATTGAAAAACATAAATAAGATTATCACCTCAAAATCAGATCAAAGCCACAGATCGTAAGAAAATATCAACAGATAACCGTCGAATCGGAAATTACGACGCAGTTAAAAATCTCGAAATGATAGCAAGATATCAGGGATATCTAAATCTCGGTCACGCGAGGTGAACCTTAAACCTATCCCATCAGTGTAAGTGATTCCGGAGACATAATGATGGGAATTAATTCAATAAAATATCTCTTCGCATGTTAATTGTACATTGTCATGTACGACAATTTAAATCACACTATGCAAATTATCGGAAAGGACAAATAAATTTTTGAAAGAGGCTGGATGTCGCTCGTTTTTCACTCGTGCGTGCATCAAAAACGTTAACGGACACGCAAAGCTGAAGATATCTTCTTGATTCTTGACTTAAACTACCGATTTAGTACAAGAAAATCGGCAGTAACCAGCATCATAACCTAAAAATTTAACTACGAACAAAACATTGTTTTAGAATCAATTAAAAAAAATAAATCATAATTTTTAAGTCTAATCAATAATTCAGTCATCTAAAAGTATAAAATAATTATGTTTGTTTAAATTATTCCTTTATTGAACAAATAAAGACAATGTATGAGTTCGCTAGGTGCAAAACTGTGTTTTTACCGTATAAGTCAAACAGTTATTTGCAAAAAACTGGTAAATTTTGCAAAAAACCTTAGATTTAATAAATGGCACTTTTTGTGATAGATAAATGCTTTATTAGGTAAAATATAATGATTCTTTTGTTAGAAAGTTATCGTGTTTGCTAGGAAAGGAAGAAATATTTCAAAATATTGAGTTTTGCAATTGAACTATGTAAATACAGATTTATGCAACTAACATTTGCAAATACATGATAATAGTCAACCATTAACGATATTAGCAGTTCTTGGATTAGTCTGTTTTCCAAACCTAATTTGTTACGAATAAGGAAGAAAGCATTTGGAAGTAAACTTTTTGTCAACAGTTTATTTTTATCCAAAATACAAAAAGTCTTACAAATTATCTGTATATATTTATATAAATTCCTAAACTCTAAGTTCCTCTGGGTCCTCATCATCAATATGATCATTTTCTGCAGCACTCTCGTTATTATTTGTCTTCACACCAGTATCTATTACTATATAAAATGTGAGATCCGGCTGATCTGTCCAATTTTCAGCAAAATGTTTTTTAAAGAGAGTGTCTATGGACGATTTATCTTCTTTCAATAAACATCTAATCTGCTGTAAATTAGGTTTCAATAATGAAATCTTTTTCCCTTTTCGTATTCTAGACTTGCTGGATCTTATGTCAGAATAATAAAATATTTCCCCCCTTACCGTGGCGATATGATCTTTGTCCTTAGAAAATGTAAATCTTTTCGATGAAATACATTTAAAATGCCACTGGGAAGGTTTTTTAACAACAACGTCACTTGTGTTTCTTTAGTCTGATATCTGCAAATCTTTACCAAGTTTACCTGTGAGATTTTTCCAATAAAATCTTCATATTCTTTTCTGTTTATCACAAGGTTCTTCTTTTTATCTGTCTTTCTATCGTACCGAAAATCCTATCTGGTGGCAAAAAGGATTGACTTGCAACAGGAAACGTAAACTCCACTTCCTTGATGTGACCAGATGCTTTATAAACCAACCAGTAGACGTCATCGTGCTATTTTTGTTCTGTCCACAACATCCATCTGCGATTTGATTTTTAAAGTTGATTTTTATGAGAGCAGTACAGCAGAGGCAACAGAATTTGAATTTTTTGGATGTTCATACTCCAGCCACACATAGGACGTCACATTTTCAGAAGAAAAAATTGGATTTCGAATTTTCAGCCACAATGGTGAAATTATAAAAAATTATTTGCTGCGAGAAATAATCCGCCTGGTCGGGAAGCTTTGGTAAGGAAAGATTTTTTTGTGGGAAGAAGTGGAAAAAGTGCCGAATGATAATATGTTGTAGTGTTCATTAACGTATGTTCGGTAATATGATAACTTTACAAAATGATGTGGATAACGTTGCCAGTACATTCTGTAAAGCTTTGTAAAATTCAGATCAAATGGTAAATACAATCTAGTTGATCGTCCTCTGTTATAACGACTCTCTGTACCATTAAAACGTCCCTTAAATCTTTGTACCTTCTTCTTTAAGTTCCATCTTCTATCGAAGGTTGCGATTTCTATGCGGACTCTGTTGACTGCCGCTCTAAAAAGTTCTGCACTACTGCATTCAAACCATTCCCAGGATATTTTTCGTCTTCCCACATTTCGCTTTCCTCTCCTTTTCTTTCTTTTGGTATTTCACTCCGGATAACAAACCTTAACCTTTAGGTATAACCTGCAATTAGAAAACCCAGCGGCATTCACTTGTGTTGTTGTTGTTGCATCAACCCAACACAGTTTGCAGATTCAGATAAAACTATAGTTGACACACACACAAAGTAAATCACAGCTCTAGGGGACATGAGGTTTTTGCAGTAAGGTGCTCTCATGTCCGAAGATCAAACAGTTCCGCCTCGTGGAGATGGTATCTCTCTTATTACCAAGCTATTCTACCCCTCCCCAATCGCAGACATAAAGTTGGGGAGGCTTTACTTGTTTTTTGATATTAGGTGCCCTGGGAATTGGGACATCCGAGAGGCCTTTCGGCGGCGATGCTGCGTTAGTAGCGATGGCGTTATGCCCCTTTCTCCCTGGTTTACCTTTTATTTCAGAAATCTCACAAATTACGTCTTCTTCAAATGTGTGTCCGTCCAACGAGCCAGTTACTTTGGTTTTTGGGCTTGTTCACTGACTCTATGTACAGGAGTTTTGTGTGTGCCAGACGATCGGCTGTTAATTTGAAATAATGTATTTGCTTACCATCCGGACGGTCTTTAGAAGACATTTTAGAATAATTCTAAAAATGTATGTTTTAATTATTTTTAATTATGTATTTATAACGAAAATATTGACCAGAATGAACTCTTAAATTTGTAAGCAAATATTTTTTTTATTAATGAGAAAAGATGCATTTATATTTATGTATATTTTAGCTATATATAGAGTAGATTCCTTGATAACAAAAAGGTCTAAAAAGTTAGATAAAATTTTGACTGTACTATAAGGAAATATCTCGGATACTCTGTTAAAACCACCGATTGAGTTACAGTTTTTTCTCAAATCGGCGTAAAATATGTGCTTAACATGACATTCGGCACTTTTTAAATGGTTGAGTGGACTTAAATGAGTTTATTAGGATACTTAATCGACTTTTTCAATCATCTGCGTTCTTTAACATGCAAATGGGAGCGGTGACAATATATTATTTTGTTTCAGATAGGCGGCTTCCTTTTAGCTTTTCGACATTTTAAAATTTGATACTTACCCTAATTATGAAATATTTTAAATTTTACATACCAAATAAATTAATACATTAAATTTTCTGTTTTTATAAAATAGTGTTTTATCTTCTTTCCTCATTTATATCACATAATTACTTCACCTTAACAAGAACGTAATATAACACATTTTAAATACACAATGCGATAAAGCTCAGCACTCTTTTCAACATTATAATTATTATTTCACCTTTTTCATAATTAAATATTTATTACGTTTACTATTTATTACATTGTGACGTTTCACAATGTTCAGTTAGTCGTTAGACATTAATTGTTCATTGTTTAACAAGCTTAAAAGATAGCCATTATGGGAAATATGAATATTTGTATTATTTACTTGAATGTATTCTTACAACATACACTTCTTCTTCTTCCTATGCCGTCCCCATTAACGGAGGTTGGCGACCACATTTCTAAAAGTTTCTCTGTCTTTTGCAATGTGGAATAATTCGTCTATAGTCATGTTGGTCCAGTCTCGAATATTTCGCAGCCATGACTCCCTCTTTCTACCTATTTCCTTTTTGCCATCGACTCTATCCTGCATGATGACCTGCAGAAGACTATATTTATCATACCTGTGGACCAGTATTTGCGGACTATCTTCATCTTGGGCTAGCAGATTCCTGACATTGTCGCGCAGCAGGGTGATCGGGTAATTGCCGCAGATGGTGCAATAAGCTGAATTCCAAAGTACAGCCGAAGCCAATAAAATGGCGCTGTACACTGATCTTCGATTTCTTCAGACCATGTAAACCCAATATCCCTGGGAAAACTAGGTATCTCAAACCTGGCACATCGTGGGAGCTCGCGGAACATGGTGTCAGTCGAATTCTCGTATCCTGAGAATTTCTAACGTATTAAGATTCGACGTCCGCAATTTTATTACTAAGGGTATTCAAGGTAACATTCATATTCATAGTCATTTTATAAAATCGTAGCATACGTGACTGATAGCATATTTACTTCGAATGCAAGTACCAATTTCTTCCTATGACGGGTGAGCGAAGATGCAGGTGTGTTTGTCCTTACACCTTGTCCTGATGCTTTTGTTTCGCGCACCAGTCATAGGTCGCTGGTTTTTTCCCTTGGGGAACATTTGTCCTTAGGGAAATAGGTTCACTTTATATACTTCTTTGAAGGACCACCCAGAAAACTGGAACAAATGAAAGTTTCGAAAAGAACGTTTTAACAAATCTATTTAAACTATTACTACAACGTATTTTGGACGCCGATAACTTGCTTACGATAGCTGATTTATGAAACTAAACTTTATGAAACTATAAAATTAGATCAATTGTCGGTGATACAATATTGCCACGAACTGAGTAACTTAATATCCCGACTGTGTTAAACCTTCTGAAGTGCGGCTGGCGCGAGTATGAGCCTAGCTCATCCAATGCAGGATTCGAACTGATGCAAAACTGATTTTTCACTCGGCTTGTAACCGTTTCTTCACATTAAGAAACCTCCCCCTGGCCCCCTCGACGTATCTAACGGATATGTCTCCACTCAATACCTTCGACTTTTATTTTATTGTTAAAATTACCTGAGAAGGGTATCTTTCGTTAATGTTGGGAAATTTCAAATGACTCAAACCGATAATTTGGAATTACTAATCCTTTCATTGTTATGATTCTTTGATGATTTTAAAAGCTTATGTCTAGAAAGTTATTTGAATGCAAGTTTTCGACGCCATACAGATTATTGGATGGTACAGAGAATTTTATAAATCTTAAACTAATATACAGTGTGATATAAAATAATATGACAAAAAATAAGATAAAAATATTAAATATTGTTGTTACGCAACAACGGGATCTACGTGATATGATTTATTTTTTGACATCGAATTAGTAAATGTCATCTTCAATATGTTCTGTGAATGTCCTTTTTTCTACATTATTTATATATATCTTTTTACTTTTTCTTTAGCAATTTTGCGAGCACGCGACATTTGGCGTACGAAGTTAATAATAGCAGGGAGGGTAGTGGATCTCTTGCGATTTACATACTGGTGAAGTACCGCACCATAAAGGGCCATACGCTGCTGGTCTGTTACTTTCCGGATCGGAACGGAAAGAAACAGACCAGTTGGACAAGGCCGTTTTCGTATAACGGTGGTTTGATTACATGATGAACGTAGGCACCCAACCGACATTGCCCGGTTTGCATATCAAAAGAGATTATGACTCTATATTGCGTCGTCTGTGTAAGAAAGTATTTTAATTTTTTTGTTTCCCATTTTGTATCCCATTTCTTTGTTAACGCTTATTGATTTCATCCATAATTAAATTGAAGAGCGTAGGGTACAATGAGTCTCCCTGTCTTATTCCGCTGCCTATTTCTATAGGTTCTCTAAGTCTGACTCGCATTTTGTTGTTTTGGTAGATGTTTTTAATAGTTTTTATAATATTTAGGGGAACTTCTCTATTGTACAGAAGATGGATTATATCTTTGAGTCTCTTCTATTATAGGGAGGATGGATTACGTCTTTATTATATTATTCTGTCAAATGCTTTTTTTCTGTCATTTATAGACACAGAAGTGCTGGTCTATTATACTTAAGTGATTTCTCAGTAATTTACTTTATAACGAATATTGCATCTGTACACGATCTTCCAGTAAGAAAACCCTGTTGTTCGTCTGCTAAACTTTATGGTAGTATTTAACCAGTCATATCTGTAATTTCTGGCTGTTTTTTATCTCATTTTTTGAATAGTAGAATTAGTTCGCTCGATCTCCATTCTTCCGGTATTTGGTTGTGTTTTATAATTTTAATAATTAATATTATTCATCGTTTTATTATAAGGGCTAAAATATGTGTTTGTTATATGTATATGTTTTTTATTTAATGCTTGTTTAGTTTTTGGTTTAATGTATCATTTTTTAATATCTTACACATAATTGGATACGGTGAGCGAAATGATAGAGAAGGTGTGCTACTAAATTTTTTGTTGCATCATCGGCTCTATGTGATGAACACATTTTTCAAAAAGAACCAACAACTTAAGTGGACATGGACTAGTCCAGATGGCATAACAAAAAACGAAATTGATTTCATCATCACAAACAGAAAAAATATTGTCCAAGATGTTACAGTAATTAATAAAATCACTGTTGGGAGTGACCATCGGTTGGTTAGAGCAAAAATAATGATCAACATTAGACGAGAGAGGACAGCAATGATAACAGAGAGGCATTCTAATAAATGGAAATCGATAGAAGATAGAGTAGCTTATCAGAATCTCATAACTTCAGAACTGAAAGAAGTAGAACATCTAAAAGAAAATGCATTAGATATAGAGGTGACAAACAGGCGAATAAATAGTGCAATTCGAAACGCTCATAGAAAATATAAGGAAAAAGAAAAAAAACAAGATGGATAAACTCACTCAAGCTACTAAAGCTCCTATAAACAAAAAAAGATAATTGAAAGACAAATACACAAATAATTTTATAACACTTAGACAGTTAAACAAAGATATCACAAAAACCATTCGAAAAGATCAGAAATTACAACACTGAATACATAACTCAAGCCATTGATAAAAATAAAAGTTTAAAAGTTCTGCGCCGACAAATGACTGAAGGATCGAAAAATTTTTGTAAACTTGTAAATAAAAAAGGAGAAACTACAACAAATAAAGAAGTTATTTTAAAAATTGCTCAAAAATTTTTACTCAGAATTGTATAAGCGAGAAGAACTTCCAGATCCTGATCAAAAAGTTCAAAATGTAGGCTCAGAAGACATCCCAGATATCACAACAGAGGAAATAAAATCAGCTCTCTTGGAGATGAAAAACAATAAATCACCTGGAGAAGAAGGGATAGTCATTGAACAAATCAAATAAGGAGGAACGTTAGTAAATGTGTTGAAAAAGGTGTTAAATACTTGTTTGACAAGAGGCGTAACCCCCTTCCTGTGGCATAATGCAATAATAACCATAATGGACAAAAAAAGTGACATTTCAGACCTAAAGAACTACAGACCTATTAGTTTGCTCTCTCATACATACAAACTATTCATGAAGATAATAACAAAAGGGTTTGTGAACAAACTGGATAGTTACCAACCTTACAGAGTATAACAAGCCTATCTTTCTTATATTTGTAGATTATGAAAAGGCGTTTGATACTATAGATCATCATAAAATGCTTTGAGCATTGGCTGACTGCCGCATTGACTACCGATATATCGCCTTGATTAAAAGTATTTACGAAACTGGTACACTGGTACTGGAATAGAACATGGAATTCGACATAGTGATACTATTTCCCTAAATTGTTTAAACTGTTCTTGAATATATGTTTAAGCAAATGGAACGAGAGGATAACATGGGAATTAATATAAATGGGGAAGATCTGAACCACCTAAGATTTGCCGATGACATCGTTTTAACATCTGGTAGAGTTGATAAAGCTACAAAAATGCTGCACATGCTCTTGGCCTTAAAATTAACACCTCAAAGACAAAATTTATGACCAACCTTGTAGTCAACAGTAAAATTCTAATTGACAGCCATAGCATCGACCAAGTAATAACTTACAAATATCTAGGGCATGAAATTCGCTTAAGTCGAGATAATTAGACAACTGAAATACAAAGAAGGATAGGTCCCACATGAGTATCCCAGTTTGTTTAAAAAGAAAGGTTTTAAACCAGTGCGTTTTACCGGTTCTTAGATATGGTGCAAAAACACTGACTCTGACAAAAAGAACAATAGATAAAATAAGAGTTACACAACGCGCTATGAAAAGATCAATATTAGGTATTACCATCAGAGATAAAGTACCAAACCTAAAAATAAGAAAAAGAACAGGAGTCACAGATGCAGTTGAAAATACTCATGGCTAAATGGGTTGGGCCGGGCATGTTGCCAGATTAACGGATGATAGATGGACGAGAATGATTTTGGAATGGCGACCAAGGCAAGAGGCATATCGAAGCAGAGGACGACCACCGACTAGATGGACGGATGAGCGCATCACCACAAACTGGATGCAAGAAGCTCAAGATAGAAATAGGTGGAAAATTTTACGGGAGGCCTACGTTCAGCAGTGGACAAATATAGGCTAATTAATGACATAATTGTCATTAGTACTTCTCATTAGTCTTTAACTTTTGAGTTTATAAACGATGTGGATCAAAACAAATTTTTGGGCAGATTGAAAAACTCATGTTTTAATCTAGAATTAAAAAGATAAAACGTGTAGAAGAAAATAATAATAATAAATAAAACTAAACCTATATACAACTACTATTCTTAATAAAACTCAAACGAAATTTGAATAAAGTAATATTTGCATTTTTGCCAGTTAGTTAAAAATGTCTATTATATATTTTTTTTAATAGAAATGTGTAATAACTATTTTTAAAACTGTCATCTGTTTCATTATTTACTTGAAATTTATTATCTAATTTTAAAAAGCAGACACAATTTTAATTTAAGAAATATACTAAATCAAGTCCCGCAGGGAGAAAAACATTATTCAATTCCCACTCAGTCTGAAATCACCAAAAAACCAAGACATATTGACATACTGTTATTGTAAAAATTTGTTTTTATTACGGTTGGTAGTTGTCGGTTACAAAGAAAGTAAAATAATAAAACTTTTATACGAAATAATACCGATAAAATGTGCCTTATCTTTCTTGTTGTTTGAAATGTGAATACCGATTCAACGATTTAATATTTTTTGGAAGATAGATCGGCAACCATGGTTTTTATAACTAATTATTCCTCTAGCTTAATTTATGGTTTTTTGTTTTTCTCCATACTTCTTACGTGATCAACCAATAATTGATGATGTCTTTATCTTACTACATCTCTACTCCACAGATCTTCTTAAAATGTTAAAATTTTTGGTATTAAAATACTGTTTTGTGTCATAATTATCCTTTTTTTTAATTTGACATCCTTGACCCCTCAGACGGAAAGGGCCAAAGAAGCTAGTCTTGAGAGTTGCAACTCTCAACGTCGGAACGGAAGCGTGATAGGAAAAGAAGGAGAGCTTACAGATATATACTTTGTGTGAGGCAACTCGTTGGAAAAATAATTAGTCGAGAGATCTCAAAGTTGGATGCACAAATGGAGTGGGTATTATTTTGATCAACGAGTGAAAGAAACATCTTGTAAAAGTAAACAGAATTGATAGAATAATTAGTGTCGATCTGAATACAAGCAATCCCAACGTGAACACCATATGTGCCTACGCCCCACAGGTAGTGTGTGAAGAACAGGAAAAGGGTGAATTTTGAAGTGCCCTTGATTTTGAGATGCTCGAGATTCCTATAAACGAAAAGTGTTGGTGTACGGCAGTGAAGTGTGTGAAGAGATGAAAACTATGTGGGACGAAGCATAGCATAGAACTGTGAAAACAGAAGAAGAGGAAACCGAGGAAAACAGGAAAGAACAGCTGTAGTAAAAAACTTGAGAGAGAAAGGTTAAGGTGAAGAAGACTCGATGGACAGAAATAAGTGGCGACGAAGAATAAAGAACAGCGATCCCTGAGATAGGAAAAGCTGAGGAAGAAGAAGAATATCCTGTTGTCAATTTATGTGCCAAATGATATTACAAGACATTGTATATTATGACTTTGTTGCCTGCTCTCATGTATCTGTTATTACAAATTATATACCAAATAAGAGTCTGGATATACAAAGCACGTGGTGTTCGTGTGTATTAAGGTATAAAAAAAATTGCTTATTACAAGCTTAAATTTTTATTTTAAGAAGATCTTTTCGGAATTAAATCATTCCATCATCAGTTAAATAAAAAGTTGTTAAAAAACATTGTATGGCCACTTAAAAAAACTTTCGAAGGACATCCGTATTAAAATATTATCCGTATTACCTTGATAAAACCATGAGGATTATATTTTAATACGGATGTCCTTCGAAAGTTTTTTTAAGTGGCCATACAATGTTTTTTAACAACTTTTTATTTAACTGATGATGGAATGATTTAATTCCGAAAAGATCTTCTTAAAATAAAAATTTAAGCTTGTAATAAGCAATTTTTTTTATACCTTAATACACACGAACACCACGTGCTTTGTATTCAACAGGTATACTAGCCACTCCTGGATATTTCCACTTCATGGTTTGTTCCAGTTTCACTTTCACTTTTAAGTCTGGATATAGATATAATATAACTCGGCAGGAATTATTTAAGAACTAGAATACAACAAGTTCATGGATACATAAGCTATATATTCTCTAACATAGAACGTGAAACAGTCAACTATAGTTTACATGATTGCTAGGCTGCAAACACTTTTTAAAAACTACCAATTGACTCTAAAAACGTATGGTACTCATTCTATAAAGCTGTACAAGAGTTAAAGAGATCCAGAATTATGGAAAAGTACCATAAAAAATCAAGGGGTACATTGAACTAGTTAACTGCAGTACGCTCAGTGTATAACAGACTACTTCCAGAAATGAAACCATTCATGTCACAGGTCATATATTAAAAAGATGGACGCTCAGCTACTCTTAATCAAAACCAATCTCACCCAATGGTTTCCAAAAATAATTCATATTTCACTGCTATAAAGTTTGGCAGTTTAATTTTCACAATTTTAATTAAAAATCTTCATTTAATAATAAAAAGTGAAATAGATGAAAGGGAGGCCAGGTCGAAGAAGAACGTCATCACTTAGAAACTGAGAGAATGGTTTAGCACAGTGATTCCCAACCTGGGGGCGATCGCCCCCCGGGGGGCGATTTGAGATATTCAGGGGGGCGATAGAGCGAAGGGGGCGATATGGGGGGCGACAGAGAAAAGGGGGCGATAAGGGGGGCGTTTAGCATCCGGAAAACGAGAAATGGGTAAATGAGAAAAATAATAAAAGAGAAAAAAAATTACAATACTTTCGATCTGATATCCATAGGATAATAAAAAGTAAATATATGTATACCAATGCAGGTAATAATAACACAAATATCTCGTCTAGTCACAGAGAGCTATGAATCATAATACAATTTAATTCTATACATTATCGTTATAATTATACATTATAACGAATTCTGCATTTCCTTTGATCGAGCTTTCGTATTGTGCCATCATCCGCACAAAAGAGAAAGAGAGAGAAGTGGGATAAGACTGATGAGAAGTAGGTACCGCTCCTGCCGATCTGACTCGAACAAAAAGCGAACGGCCGAGGTTGTCGTCGCTTCAAATGCGGAGTCTTTCCTTCCCGAGTTTTGTATTGTGGTATATAAAGTTGTTTTGTTTCAACTGACAGTCATTGTGTTCAGTGAGTCAAAAAGTGCCAAGCCGCACACAATTGGAGAAGAACTCATCCTCCCAGTTGTCAAAGAGATAGTTGATGGAAATGCTGTTTGTTAGAAGTCTGATTACTGATACAAAAGGATCTTCCATATTTGAGGTCGTTAAGAGATTTTTTGAGGAAAAAGAGATTCCCTTATTAAATATGCAGCAGACGGTGCAGCAGCAATGACAGGACGCCATCTGGGATTTATTGCACATCCGAAAGAAGCAGTACCTGGAATTTTTTGTCTTCACTGCGTCATTCACAGAGAGCATTTGGCTGCCAAGAATTTGAGTGGGAGGTTGCACGATTCTCTTCCACTTGTCATAGATGCGGTAAATAAAATTAATAACCAAAGAATGATCGAATATTTCGTACACTTTGTGAAGAAAATGATGAGATATTTAATACATTGCTACTACATATGGAAGTCCGCTGGATTTCCAAAGGCAATTGCTTAAGGCGGTTCTTCAGACTCATGGATACTGTTATTGAATTTCTTAATACTACTGACCCCACACTGAGTACAGAACTACGAGAGAAGCGAAATGACATCGCTTACTTATCAGATATTTTTCAAAAATTAAATGAAATGAACCTGCAACTACAGGGAAAGAACATAAATATGGCCAAAGCGAAGGGAGTAGTCGGAGCATTCATTGACAAACTATCTATTTTTGAAGAAAATATGCAGAGAAGAGATCTGACCAAATTCCCCAACTTGAAATCTTCTTGTGTTGATTCTGAGGATCTTCAAACATACTGCCTTCACCTTTAAACACTGAAAGAAGATCTGCAGTCCCGATTCCAAGATTTGACTAGTCTGAAAGTGCCAACTTGGTTTATCGATCCTTTCAGCGTGGAAGTTTCAACGGTATGTCCTTCTCTTTAAGAAAACTTGATTGATTTAAGACATGATGTTGAAATTGAAAGTTTGTTTCGGGAGTGTGATACGAAAGATTTTGGTTGCGGATAAAAGAAGTGTATCCAATCTTGTGGAATGCAATCAAATTATTATTATTGGCATTCCCCACAACATATCTAGTGAAGAAAGGTTTTAGTTCTATGTGTATATTGAAAAACAGACAAAGAAATAGGCTCGACATAATAGAAAGAGGGGAATTGAGGTTGTTATTAACATTGAGCCAGATATAAAGAAATTATGTGAGGGACACCAGGCCCAAGGAAGCCATTAACAATTCTTTTACACACATATAACCATTTATCATTTTACGAAATGTAAAAATAAATAAATATGGATACTTACCTTTTGTATAGATTCATTATTTGTTTCAATTTAATTGGGTGGGGGGGGGGGTAGATTGTAGTATTCATAACAAGTGAAACCTGTCTAAGGGGGCGATCATGGGAAAAAGGTTGGGAACCACTGGTTTAGCAGATCGTCTGCATCCCTTTTCCCAGCTGCCGTCAACAAAATTAGTATAGCCAATTTGATACCCAACGCACGATAATCGAGCATGGCACACACAGAAGGAGAAAAAATTTATGTGTCTGAGTCGATATACGATAAAAATATATATCAATAGAGCCGAAAAAATTCAGGGGAACGTATCCCGGGACAGCCTAATTTATAAATATTTAATCCGCGATATCTGTTCTATTGTAATATCAGCTCAATAAATATTATTATAATAGACATTATATTTTGCCCAAATTAAAATGAAATTACCAAATGACATAAAGCAAAGAAACATTTTTCGAAATTATATTAACTAGGTATAGCATTAGAAAGACAAATTCACTTTAAATTAAAATATAATATATATATATATATAATAATAAAATTAAAATATTCTTGAAACGTGTCCCTTAGCGGGAGTGATAGTATTTTCACCACCTTATTAACATTTTCTCGTAAACAACTATTTCCAGCAGCGGTAGCACAAACAAGATTAAATAAATTAGTACCGCCCCTGACCTTAACTTCAAGTGGTCGCTTCCTACACACCCTGTTGCGAAACATCATATCACAATTATTATCTTATACAGGGGCGGCGCGTGGGGTAGCACAGAAAAGATGCCGCTCAGGTAAATCATTGTTTACTGAAGTGGTTTATCTTTTATCTTATACTTTTTTCGAAAACGGTCTGAAATGTGTTGGATTTATTTATTTATGCGAGTTCTTCTCTTACAATGGTATATTGCACCCACGCGTCTGCTGACGTTAAACACGTGTATTATTTTAAGACGTTTGTACTTGTAGCAACCATATATAATGAAAATAATACGAATGTATTTAAATATAATATATTTTCTACATGTTGTTTAATCATGAAATGGTTTAGTAAATATTCCGACGATTTAGTAAATATTTTTTGAAATCAGTATCATTCTCTTTGTCTTTCTCCCTATGCAGGGTCAGATTTACCAACTATATGTATAATTTTCTCTCTTGGGTCCAATACTAATCAATATTAATCTTCTCTACCGACATAATTTATCTAAGCGTCTCCTCCTAGTCTTCTTTGGTCTTCCTCATCTACTCTTTCCAGGAACCCACAGATCAGCAATTTTTTGTAGTTGGTTATTAATGCCTCGACGTTGAGCATGACCAAACCATCTTAACCTATGCTTTCTCATTTTGGCATCAATTGATGCCACCCCAAGACTTGCCCCAATATTATAATTCTTAATTTTATCCTTTTTTGTTACTGCACTTATCCATCTGTCTTAACATTATATTCCTGTCTGTCTCCCATCGGACGCATCCCCAGGTGGTGGCTAGAGAAACGCACTAACCGACAGCGGCACTAAGACTGGCGGGTAGGTGGAAAATAAAATACCACCCATGAACCAGACAGACTAAGGTATGGCAACCCTAACAGGAGAGTCCCTGGCCCTCCAGGTTGCGGGATTGGGCTAAGGGCTAACAAATTTATCTTGTAAAAAATATTGTTAGGAGATCCACAGCTAAAACACCGCACGTAACTTACGACGATGACCAATGCAACGAAATAAGAACAATGATTTAAAAATATACACTTGGAACGTATGTACACTTAATAAACATAGAAATCTTAAATAATAATAGACGTACTGACTCAATATAAAAGTAAGTTTTTTAACATTAGTTTAGTAAATGTACTCGGTCCAACCAAATAAAAAAAGGATGACGAAGATCAATTCTATGACAAAGTAGAGACCATCTATGACAGATGTCCCAGAAATTACATCAACATCAAAATTCGAGATCTTAATGCAAAAATAAGCAAAGAAAATATATATAGTACATACATCGGAAAATGCAGTGCTCATGATTTCATCAACGACAATGGAATTAAAATAATAGGATTTGCAACTTCCAAATGCATAGACGTAATTTTTTGTAAATCTAGGTATACCTAAGAAATACATCAGCCTCATAAAAATGACGTTGCAGGGTTCAAAAGCCTCAGTCAGAGTAGATGGAGAACTGACTCCCCTGTTTAACATCAACATGGGAGTAAGGCAGGGAGATGCCCTATCAACCATGCTATTCAACCTAGTTCTTGAGGCAGTCATCAGAAAAACCAATATAACCGGCCATATAAACACCAAATCAGTACAAATTACTACATATTATGCAGACGATGTCGCTATCATTAGTAGGAATAAGCCACGACTAATGGAAGTGTTCAAACAAAAACGAAGTATATGACAGTCAAAAGAATAACTGACAATGAAAATAATATCACAATAGACAACTATACTATCGAACGAGTGGATGCCTTTTTGTATTTGCAGCGGGTATCGTACATACTATGCTAATAAAAGATTGATGACATCGAAATTATTAGACAAAAGAACCAAAATGACTATCTACAGAACACTGATTATACCCGTAGTAACCTATGGATGTGAAACTTGGGTAATGACGAAAAAAGATGAAGCCTAACTCAGGACATTCGAGAGAAAAATACTGAGGAAAGTATATGGCCCGGTACAAGAGGAAGATGGCACATGGAGAATCAGGAGAAACGACGAGGTTAATGAGTTAAATGAAGGTTATGACATTGTAAGATTTGTGAAAAGTCAAAGACTGTCATGGCTGGGACATGTGCAGAGACAAAACGATGCAAAAACAACAAAGAAAATGTTACAATGGAAGTCCATAGAAAGGCGAAAAAAAGGAAGGCCCAGAACGAGATGGTTGGATGACGTGGAAGACGACCTGAAAACAATGAACATAAGACAATGGAGAAGAAGGGCACAAGAGAGATCTGAATGAAAGGACATAGCCAGACAGGCAAAGACCTATCCAGGGTTATGATGCCAAAAGAAGAAGAAGAAGAAGAAGAAATGCATAGACGTTGAAAGTACCTACTTCCCTAACAAGAATATCCATCTAGTAACATGAACTTCGCCGGATGGAACAAAAAATCGCAACAAAAATCAAAAGCCTCACGTCCTAATAGAAACCAGGTACTTCTCTAATCTAATGGATGTACGTACTTATCGTGGGGTAATATAGATTCAGACCACTTCTTGGTATCTGCAAAAATAAGAGCAAAAATTTAAAACACAAAAAAGAAAAGGGCAGGAAAAGCACTCACTATAACTTAAAACTCTTGAAAGAACCCTGTACACTAGAAAGGTACCAAAATTACCTTGAAAATGAAAACACAATAGACGATAATTAAACAGCTAGCGAGCAATGAAATAATGTGTAAAATAATAATTAAGGAATCAACAGATAACGACCTAGGACCGGAAGAACCCACTCCACGCACAAGTTGGTTCGATGATAAATGCAAAGATATCTTCGCCGGATGGAACAAAAAATCGCAACAAAAATCAAAAAGCTCACGTCCTAATAGAAACCAGGTACTTCTATAATCTAATGGATGTACGTACTTATCGTGGGGTAATATAGATTCAGACCACTTCTTGGTAGCCGCTAAAATAAGAGCAAGAATTTAAAACGCAAAAAAGAAAAGGGCAGGAAAGGAAAAGCACTCACTATAACCTAAAACTCTTGAAAGAGCCCCGTACACTAGAAAGGTACCAAAGTGTCCTTGAAAATGAAAACACAATAGACGATAATTAAACAGCTAGCAAGCAATGAAATAATGTGTTAAAGAACAATTAAGGAATCAACAGATGACGACCTAGGACCAGAAGAATCCACTCCACGCAACGTTTGGTTAGATGATAAAAAAGAGAAAGATATCACTAAAAGAAAAAAATATGCGTATAATTTTACGCAACAAAGAAGAACATGAAAAGCAGGAGATGACGTCCTAGGACCAAAAGAACCCACTCCACGCAACAATTGGTTAGATGATGAATGTGAACATTTTACTAAAAAAAAATTATTCGTATTCTGCACAACAAAGAAACGATAAGTAGAAAACGTACAAAGAACTCAGAAAGGAGGAAAAACGCGTGCATAGAAGAAGAAAGCGGACCTTGGGAAACCAGATTATGCAAGAATTTCAATTATTAAAGGGAAAAAATTAAACTATAAAGTTATATAACTTTGTCAACAAGACAAAAATAAAAGTTAAAAAGTTAACCACGGCTGGCGATGTGTATGGACAAAAATAAACATATAAATTGTACCACTGACTCATTACAAAGATTGCCCAAACACTGCACAAAAAAAACACTGCAAAACCCATCAACTATTCGTCGACTTCAAGGCTACATTCGACAGTGTTAAGAGAACAGTACTATACCTATCAAAGAGTGAGTTTGGTATACCTATTCCCGATCCGTTAAGAAAAAGGATGAAATCAGGCAAGAGAATGCCCTGGCTTGCCTCCTATTTAACGTTCCCTTGAAAAAAGCAGTCCGAGACACACAAATTAGAGACGGCAGTACTATTTGTAATAGATCGATACGAAACTTAGTATACGCTGATGACATTGACATAATCTCAACTAAGCGAGATGTTAAGCAATATTTCCTAGAATTTCTTGAATTTTCCTAGAACTGCAATAGTCCATTTTTCTTTCTTCACTTTCAATTTTGTGATAAACATTTTTATTATTTTTTGAAGATCAGCCTAATTTATATTTATATAATATTTATTTTATTATTTGTCTTCCTCTTCTTCTTCTTCTTCCTCTTAATAAGCAATTTTGCTTGTTCATTGGCAGATTAATACCTTTGTGGAAAGTAGTCATTCCATCTTTTGCGCGGTGGTCTAATACTTCTTTTACTGATTGGTATTTTCTTGCTATTTTGACGACACGGGTCTCCTTCATTCTGCTTATGTGATTCTTTTTTTTATATTTTGTGTTCATTCCTTTATACAGTGTAAATTTTTTCCTAATGTCCTTACTTCTCTTTCGACCTCTCAACGTATTTCCTGTAATTCTTCTCAGTGTTCTCATCTCTGCCGTTTTCAGTAGCCTTTGTGTTGCGGCTATGTCGGGTCTTGTTTCTGAGGCATATGTCATTCTTGGTCTTACACTGGCTTTATAAATTCTTGACTTCATCTGTGTTGATGTGTCTGCTTAGTGTTGTTAAGGCATCCTGCCAGTTTATTTGCTCTTTGTACTTGATCTCTAACTTCTTTGTCCAGGTCTCCATAGCTAGACAGTGTAATTCCCAGGTATTTTATTTTTATTACTTGTTCAAGGCTAATTTCATCAATTTTTATTTTACATCTTGGTCCTTTGTTGGATCTTTGCTGACTACTATTGTTTTATTTCCTAAGATAAGATTGTTATATTAAATTCTTTTGGGTATTTTTATTTCTTTGTTTCCCAGTCTGTATCCTTTGTTAACGTTTTGATGATTTCTTCTTCTTTTTTTTTATATAGACATGACTCTGTCGTGTTTTTCAATGTGCCTCCAGTAAGTTGTCGTTCCATCGTTTTCGTGGCCCTTCTACTGATGGTCTTCCCATTTGGGAAGCGTCTCTTGCCGTCTTTACTATTTCTTTTTCTCTTTACTCTTTTCTTATTTCTTCTATTTGTTGTCATTCGGCTTATATGATCGTTCCATCTTATATGATCGATGGTTTCACAATGATCAAATTAAAGAGCATGGGCTCAATGAATCCCCTTGTCTTATTCCGCTGTCTATTTCTATAGGTTCTGTAAGTTGCTCATCTATTCTGACTTTCATTTTGTTGTTTTAGTAGATGTTTTCGATATTTTTTATAATATTTAGGGGAACTTCTCTATTATACGGAAGATGGATTACATCTTTAAGTCTTTAGGTCTGCCAAACGCTTTCTTTAGGCCAATCAGACATAGAAATGCTTGTCTATTATACTATTGTGATTTCTCAGTAATTTTATTTATAACGAATATTGTATCTTTACATGATCTTACACTACGAAAACACTGTTGTTTACCTACTAAACTTATCTTCTGATTTATTAGCACGTTGTAGGTTTTAGGGTGGTATTTAACAAGTTTATACCTCTGTTCTCAGAGCAAAATGAATATAGAAGCAGAACAAATGCAGAAATTAAGGAAGAACTTAAGGAAGGCATCGTAACTAAAATAAAGCAATGCAGAGTTAGATGGTTAGGTCACATTTGGCGAGCAGGCGATGAGGCAGTGATATACGCAATGATAGAATGGAATCCAGGAGGAAGAAAGAGAAGGGGAAGACCGAGATCAAAGTGGCTGCAAGAAGTTGAAGAAGACCTCCAAAGGGCAGGAGTCAGAGAATGGAGAGGAAGAACTACAGACAGGAAAAAATGGAGAGATATTGTCAAGAAGATAAGATAAACAAAAAAGACTGATCCACTTAAGAAATAGGATCTAGAAAGCATTTGCGGTTTAACCCCACACTGGGGTGTATCATCATCATCATTGGCTTTTACAACTCTTCGTGAGTTTTTGCCGCGTTTACTATTGCCTTCCATTGATTCCGATCCTGTGCTATTATTTCCCATGGCCTTACTTCCATCTTCTCCAGGTCTTCCCTGACTGCGTCTTTCCACCTTTTTCTAGGCCTTCCTGTCGATCTTCTACCATCTGGTCTTTCCCAAAACACATTGCTAATCAGTCTGTCGTCATCACTCCGTACCACGTGGCCCGCCCATCTTAATCTATTGGCTTTTATGTATCTTACGATGTTTCCTTTCCCGAAGAGAGTCTCTATTTCATTGTTGTATCTGCTCCTCCATTCATTTGTCACGCTGTCCCTGCAAGGACCATATATAATTCGCAGGATTTTGCGTTCCCATACTAATAGCTTATTGATTTCTTTCTTTCTCAATGTCCATGTTTTACTTCCATATGTCACTGCTGGTCGTATTATGGTTTTGTACATTTGGATTTTGGCACACCTTGAGAGAAGCTTTGACCTCATTAGATGTTGAATGGCAAAGAATGATTTATTCCCCGCCAGTATTCGTATTTCAACCTCCCGTTCTCCTGTGTTTTCACTGGTAATTGTTGCTCCTAGGTATTTGAATTCTTTGACCACCTCAAAATTATGATCGTTTATGGTAATGTTTTGTCTTATTCGCTGTCGTTCCTTTTTTGATACGACCATGTATTTAGTTTTTTCTTCGTTTATTTTCAGGCCTACGCTTAGTGTTGCTTCTTCAAAGTTCGATACTATATCCTTAACTTCCAGTGTTCTGCACTTCTGTGCTACTGCATCTACATCATCTGCAAATGCGAGAATAATCTTTGCTCCTCTGGCAGTTATGTCTGGTTTAACTCTGGTATTCGTACAGTAATCGTTTTAGTACAACTGAAGCTAATATCTTATATGTAGTACCGATTAGTGAGATTCCCCTGTAGTTGCCACATGTATCCTTTCTGCCTTTTTTATGTATTGGCACGATAATACAGCCACTCCATTCTTTTGGCATTATTTCTTGTTCTCAGGCTTCTTTCATTAATTGGTGTATTTTAGTTCTAAGTTCATGCCCTCCTTTTTTAATCAGTTCTGCATCAATATTGTCTAGTCCCGGGGATTTGTCATTTTTTAGTGTTTCTATGTGATAATTTCTTCCAGGCTTGGCGGGGGTACTTCTATCTCGGTCGTTTGGTACTCACAATTTGCTTTATTTCCATCCGCGTCTACCTGGACATTTAGAACACTTTCAAAGTATTCAGCCCATCTTTCGATTATTTTATTTTCAGCTGTAATCATTTGCTCATTTTTATCTCTCACAAAGTTCGGTGTTCTTATATATGCACCTTTCTTATGTTGTCTTACTTCTTTGTAGAATTTTTTATTTTGCTTGCTTCTGTATTCACGTTCTACTTTTTCAATTTGTTGTTGTAAATGTTGTCTCTTTTTTCTCCTTACTGTTCTTCTGGCTAAGGCTCTCTCTATTGTATTGTTCACGCTTTTCATCCGTCGGGTTTGCTAGGTAGTCGATTCTTCTTTTGTTTGCTTCTTTTAAGGTATCCTCGCATTCTTCATCAAACCATTTATTTCTTTTTGCTTTTCTCTTCCGACCTATACACTTCTCTGCTGTTTCTGTAATGATCGTTTTAATGGAGTGCCATTTCTGGTCTATATTTTCTCTTTCATTTTCTTTCGTTTCCAACACCTGGAATCTGTTTCTCAATTCTAGTTGGTATTGTCTCTTTCCCTCTTGTTCTTCCAATTTAGACACATTCCATCTTTCGATCTTCATCTGTTTGTCTGTTGTTTGTGTTAAAATTCTAGTTCTGAGCTTGGCCTTTACTAGGAAATGGTCTGTATCACTATCTGGTCCCCGTCTAGTTCTTACGTCTATTATACTACTGAAATGCCTCCCATCAATTAATACGTGATCAATTTGGTTCCTCGTTCTTCCATCATTTGATCTCCATGTTACCTTATATATGTTTTTCCTGGCAAATTGGGTGCTTTTGATAATCATGTTGCACCCTGCTGCAAACTCAATCAGCCTTGAACCATTGTCATTGGTAATGTCATGTAGACTCTGATTTCCAGCTACCGGCCTTATGTGTTCTTCTTTGCCTATTTTTGAGTTTAAGTCCCCTAATATTATTTTGATGTCATGTTTTGGGGCTTCCGTGTATAATCGGGTTAGGGAGTCATAGAATTCTTCCTTCTCTTCCTCTGATGCTTCTTCGGTTGGTGCATACACTGAGAATATCGATAGATTGAACCATTTGCCCTTTATTCTTATGCTACAGACTCTATCATTAATTGCTTTGAAATCTAGTATAGCAGATTTAATCCTTTCGCTTATTACAAAACCACACCCTCTTTCATGACGTGTTTCATATCCAGACCATAACACTATTGACTTCTCCATTTGGATTGTCCCAGACCCATTCCATCTGACTTCTTGGATTGCAGTCACATCGTATTGTAGTTCTTCCAGCTGTTTTATTGCTCTTGTGGAAATTCCAGGTCGATACCAACTTAGTACGTTCCATCTCCCTAATGGAGTGTCCTTTATTCGTAGCTTACGTCGTTTGTCCTGATAATCTGTCCTATTCCGAGGCAATAGTATTCGTTTCGTAGCAGTGTATTTTTCCGTGTATGGATCGCTGGTCCATAGCACAACCCCCAACCTGGAGGACCAGAATTTTCTGTCTGGGTTTATTCCCATAGCCGATATGTTCCAGTTTTAAGGCGCCAGAAACTCACCTTTCACCCTCTCTCGTCAGCTACATAACGCACACCCATTGTGCGCCATGCACCCAGTGGTTACGCGGCATATTGCCTTCGAGGACGTGAGAGTAGGATTTGTTGGCAGAGCTGAGTTCTATTCCTAGAACTAAAAATCATATTCCATTTCTGTCGAAGTGGCGTTACCAGTGATCATTTTTTATTTTTCTTATAAGTGCATGCGTTTCGTTTCTAATTGTGTTTTAATTATGGTATGCCTCTTGTGTTTTGTTTGACATATATTTCAGGTAAGCTTATTTCTTTTCTTTACAATTTTCCTTCACTTTCTTATTTGTCATATGGATAAATACTTTTACTTACTTTTCATGATCCTACTTCTTATTGCATAAACGATAAAAACCCCTGAAGGATTTATGTAATTAACATTTATCTTTGCCCATAATGTAAACACTTTCATAAACACTAGTATAAACAAAGCAAGTAGCGAACATCTTATTTAAGGCCGCAATAACCCTAACATAAACATAAAAACGTTTAAAAGTAGCTGAGGTGTAATTTCATTATGTACAGTATGTAATTTACCTAACTTATCTGTGTATTTCTTACTCTCCGCTCTCTAATGTGATATAATATCGGTTATTTTAAATACGTTCTGCTTACCATGCAAATTTAATCATGGTCTTCGTAAATGTAGAAGCTGTTTTTCGTTTTCCTGAAATATGTGAGAGGTTACTCTGTAATTATCAGGTAAAGTCGACGTGTAGCTGATGTATTAAGATGTTTAATTTATAAAATCGAGAAAAACGAGGAGAAATCATGCTAAATGTGTATATTTATATATGAAACAACTTAGCAGCCGCTTCATTATGTCCTAAAGGTCACACACAGTATGTATGGATATGAGTGATCCTTACATAGTCCATCATAGATGTTTATGTATATAATATTATACATTATTATAAATTATGTAATTAAGGAGAGATTTTTATAGTATAGATTATTCTGATTAGTAGAACAAATAATATCTGCAGGCATAACCAATTTCTAAAAATACAGCGCTATACAGGTCTTATAGGCCCCTAGCTTCCAAAAACGTGGTTATTTTGTCCATTTTTTTCGGTCCCTTGCATTCTCTCTCCAATTTCTCATGCCTATTTCTGACAAGACTTGCTTTAGTGCTTCCAACCATTTCTTCTTTGGACGTCCTCTTCTTTTTCCCCATTTATTCTTCTTTCAGTATTGTTTTAAAATTTCGATTCTCTGGTTTTCGTAGATTGTGACCAAGCCATCTAGCTCTTTGGGCTCGTATAGTGGTTTTCCATACATCAAGCAATATATAAGCAAGAATAAAGCAAGCCTTGGAGAGGGCTTTCAGTTTTTTCAACAGAAGTATCGTTAAGTATTTATTAAGGCACATATCTAAGCGGTGGTTAAGCCTATTCCTAGCTATCAAGTGTTTGTTATTGAAATGAAATTTGATAAGAAGATATTTCTTGTAACAAGGGATACGATCGCAGTGTAACACTACGATCGCAGCATATGGAAGTTTACGGAATACCAATTAATAGCACATTATCCAAATTTTGCTGAGTAGTATACCTAATTCATTTTGTCTCATTTTGTTATAACATATGTATATAAAATTATGTCTGATTTAAGGTACACGTTAAAGAAATGAAAACAATATTTATTATTTAGCTTTATAACAGTCTAAAGCGGACTTAACAAGTATCCTTAAACTAAAGTTTCAAGAAGAATCGTTGCAAATCTACAATCGATAATATAAAACTTGAAAAAATGATTTGGTTGTAAAAACAAGTTATTTCTGTTATTTAAAAGCAAACTTACAAAAATAAGTACCACCTCAAAATATACTAATTGGTTAGTGATTCATCAGATAATATGTCATTGGTAACTGTTAGTATCGAATCGTGGTGTATGGAATGGAAAAATTTCGTTAGTCAAAACAATGACACGCCTTTTTTAAACAGACTAATTAGGATATTAGTACACATTATGGGTGGATGAAATTAGATGTACTACTAGTACCGCCCAAATAATTAACTAACGGCGTTGTCATGTGGATGGAATAAGAAAAGTATACTTTTGTGAATTGGATAATTGTAAGAGATTTCTTTTTTCCTTGTTTATATGTTGGTCGTCATGGTTTAAATATAAGCATATTAAATATCCTTTGTTTTCTTGGATTTTGTAATGTTTTTACACATTAAGTAACTCAGGTGGAAACAGTTTTTATCCAGCTTCGCCCAGTATCTTTTCGAAAAAGTTGCATAATTATTCTGCAAGGATTTGGTTATGGATTACACAATAAAGTAAACACTTAGTAGGTATTAAATTGTTGATTTATTCGATAATTTGAAATTCATATTCTTCTTCAGGTACCATCTTAACTGTGAAGGTTGGCTATCATCATGGCTATTTTAACTTTAGAAAAAGCCACTCTAGAGTTGATCCAAACTGCATCCAAACTACTACCTGAAATTTCTTCGTCTTCTTCCGACACTTCTTTTGTCCACTATTTTTCATTGCATGATAAGTCGTAGGATGCTATATCTTTCACCCCGCATTGTGTGCCTCAGGAATTGCAGCTTTGTTTATTTGACGTTGTTTCTACTTTTTTCCTTTCCCATTTTTTTCAGTGCCTTTTCATTAGTAACTCTATCAACCCATGCTATTATTAGAGTTTGTCTATATACAAAAATTTTAAAAGAGTTCAATATTCGTATTGATTCTAGGGGAGAGTAACATAAGATGGGACACTTTTTTTGTTCCAACGAATTTTAAACAATCATTAAGGCAAATGAAAAAACAAAATATGGAAACAGAAACTTTATAACATTGACAAGAAACATTTTCATAGATAATATGTAAAAAAACAAAACTTTTTTTTCTAATTTAAAATGCAAAAAACTTTGCAAATGTCCCATTTTAGGCAACCTATATCCTAAAATGGGACATGGGGTTACTCAAAAAGGGACACTAAGTACAACAGTTGATACATGTGAAATAGAGTTCATCTAAAATTCCACAAGTTTCATTTGCCCAAAGGCAACAGTTTTTGCACTGATACCAGTCCTCTTTGCTAGATGCGTAAATACATTTACACACTGCACACAACTCCTTTTCTTCGCGCTCTTTTTTTTGTTCTGAGTCTAGCTTTCTTTTGCCTTTTCCACTTTTATTTTTTGTATTTTCATTCGCTTCAAATTCATTTTTATACGGAGACTCAGTAAGAATGGTTGATGGTAGGGACCTATTAGAATTCATTTTCTTTTTTCTGCTCCGGGCTACTGGAACAGGACTTATCTGCAATATGCTGATATGCTTTTTCTGAGATTTTTCACTTTCGTCCTGGATTTTTGATGTTGAAGGTTGTGGATTATTTAAGATTCCGGCGTTTTCCTTTGATTTTTTCTTATTCGGGATATTTAGTGACTGATTTTTACCCAGAATGGACACTTCATTGGTGTTACTTTCAATAACTAGAGGGGGAGGGGCTTCAGTTCTGTCGTTTTCTTCCAAAGGTAATTCTGTCGTTTTACTTGGGGCAAATTCGTATTCCTGAAATATGTCGGGGTTGTATGGCCATATGCCAGCTGCTCTAAAACCATTCATAGCAGTTTTAACAGAGGCTGCCTGTGAAAAAGCATCAGTTACCGCTGCAGCAACCTGATATATGCCAAAAGTACGTCCAGGGTGGTTTTTCATCCATCTATTTAGCCCAGCGTCGTAGAATGTCATAAAAGGTTTAAAAAATGACACATCTAATGGCTGCATTTTGTGCGTGCAATGAGGAGGCAAGCTTAAAAGGATAAGATGGTTTTCTCTTGCAAAATTGATTACGTCTAAGCTTTTGGTGTGCGAGACATGACCGTCTAATATTAATAGGACTGGTTTTTCGGCAGTAGGTCTTACATTATCCACAAAATATTTCAAATATTTCAAAAAAACGTCGCGGTCCATCCAGCCCTTATCTTGAGCAAATGCTACATTTCCATTGGGAGCATTATCCATAAGCTCAGGTTTTATCCTCTTACGAGCAAAATAAATGCTGGTGCTAGAAAATTTCCCGTCGCACTCATTGCACAGACGAGTGTGGTGTTCACTCCTCGTTCGGCACTTGTTAGCCCTCCTACCTGTCGTTTACCTTTCTGAGCTAGTACTTTAGACAGCTTTTGTACTGTTGTTACTCCTGTCTCATCCACATTCCATATTCGATCAGGAGACAAATCATACTTGGCAAAGATGGCTTCTAAATTTTTGAAAAATGTCGAGACAGCATTTTTGTTGAAGCCCGTCGCCCTTGCGTAGGACGTTGCTTCTGGTTTTCTAAGAGAAATGTTCGAATGACGGGACAGGAAACAATAGAGCCATTTTTTGGAAGCCATTCTTGTCACTTGGTTGAAGTTGTTGGGGATGCCGTTAATTGCAGCGAAATCGAAGGCTAATCGACGAAGTTCTTTATAGGAAACTCCAAAGAATCTTGATTCCATTTCCAAAACGTATGCTATAATTTCCTGTTCTTGCTGTTCATTGAAAACGCTACGAAATCTGCCCAGATGTTTTTCGCTGTTCTGTACCGTTTTATTTTTATTTCCCGTTCTTCTTGCGAGGGTACTTTTTGGCACATTGTAACGTTCTGCCGCGTCTCTGATGGAAAGCTCTCCTTTATGGACCTTGACAATCGCCTGCGACATATCTGTTTGAGACCACTTGCCGCGATTGGTTTTTCTAACATATTTGTATTTTTCTAAGTTGGGCATCTAGAAACAAGAAAAAATGCTGTTTACTATTCACATAGTAACTCTTTAAATAACCCTACTAACCGATAACACTTTATAAAAATATGTTTTATTTTTATTGTAATGCATACCAAATATAAGAGAAGAAAATAGAATAAGTTACCTAAGATGGGACGTCTCGACTTAGGAAACTTCTTTCTGTCCCATCTTAGGAATAATGAATATACAAAAAAATTTCATAACCCTACTTATCAGCAGTCGAAAATAAAATCATGCAACCATAGCAATATGTACAGTATAAAGTACCTAATGTTATGCCAAATAAAGAAATAAAACGCACTTACATTTTCCGAGTAAAAACACGCCTCGAATAAACCAGAATATTTTAACGAATGGCACGATAACAAGCAACGGCTTCTCACAGGACACTGCGAGATCGATGATGGCCGATATTCGTAAAACTTGTTCATACTGAAGGAAGGTTTCCGCACGGGACGGTAGATGTCAGTAGCCTCACAGAATAGACGGGAAATTACGTGTCTCATCTTAGGTTACCGTCCCGTTTTAGGTTACTCTCCCCTACATTTAAAGTTCAAGCTTTTGTACAGTAATAAAGTGAACTGAACGTGTATCATTTAATTAAACAAGTCTTCAATTTTAGTGTGTACTAATTTAATCTTTTAAAACTTATTCGTGCTTTCTCAATTCTTGCTCTGATCCTATCAGAGTAGTCGACATTTTTAGGTATTAGTGTTATCAGATACAAGATAGGGGTAGTAATATATTGGCTTACATTTAGTTTCATTTCATTTCTTCTTTTATTACATTTCTTACAGTAGGAATCCTGGCCTATACAGAGAAATGCAAGTGAGTGTGAAATAATACATATATGTGGAATAATACAATATACATTGCTTTTTCTGTAAAATTTTGTTTCTTTCACGTACTTGTAGACTTAGAAACTTCGGACACTTGAACAGTTTATGTTCTTCATGGCATACCACACAGGTTATCTTCTTCTTTGCCTGTTATCTGTGGTCTGACCCCTTTTTTTCTGTTTCCAACATCTCTAATGTTTGAAACCTTTTTTGCAGGAATTCCTGTATTGACTTATATGTCGGAATGTTCATACTATCTTGAATTGATGTTTCGTATAATCTCCTGGTTTATGTGTCCCTTTAACATGCTTATACGTGCTATAAGAGGGTTCCAGGACTCTGCCATTATACCTAGTTTACTAACCGCTTCTAAGCATTCGTGTAAACTGTCATGTAATGTTTTCTACGCCTTTGCTGGCGCTTCTTTTATCTCTGTAGCCTAAAGTGTCTTGTCTATTAATATATATCATCGGGTATTATTGAGTATCATATTGAGTATTCATCAAACCAATATATATTGGGTTATCGTACCTCTCTTGCAATATTTTCCAGGCAGCACTGTAGTTTGCTTCCGTGGTGTTTAAATGTTGTATTATTTTTCTTGGTTCTCCTCGGATGCTTGTCTTCAAATACTGCATTTTCTTCACATTTGATGGTTGGTTGTTCTCATGTATCAAACGTTTAAACAAATCATGGAATGTTACCCATGATTCATATTTACCCTCAAATATATCTTAACTTGAGGCAATATAATTTTTTCTTTCTTGGATCCTTTCGCCTCCAATCTCTTATTTTCTTTTAGGTATGATCGACCGCACTATTCTTTTCATTAGGTAAAATCTATTTTACTTTCTTCTAGCGCATCCTGTTCGTTGTTCAGAGCTATTTCCATTATTAAAGCGTCTATTTTTTGTATCTTTTCTTTTAAATTCCCTTGTATACCTTTATCATCTTCATTGTCTTCCAATAAATGATGCCTTTCCGTCCTAATTTCCATCTTCCTAATTTTTGTCGAAGACTTGTATGAATTGTTAATAATTTCCTCTAACGTCTTTTTTCCTTCCTTGTATTTCTTTTGTACTTGCTCGTAATATTTAGATGTAAAATATTTATCATCTTTGAACCCTTTTCTTTAATTTCAGTGGTTTTCTCTCCAAAGTCGCTATACAATTCCTCAAGTATCTGCAGCCTTATATTTAAAAAGTCTCTTGTCCTTTTTGCTTTGTTCAATTTTTTAACATTAGTTAAAAATTTAACTATGTTTTTACCTAGTGTTTCTTATTGGTCAAATATTTTACAGTCTCAGTAAAATACAACCTACCTCAACAAGCAATGAACTGCAACTTGATAACCACAATATTTGTATAATTTTAAATGTAATTATCACCTCTAACCAAAGACGTAACAAATATTAAATATATAGAATTAATAAACTCAAGAATGTTTATAAAATAACTGTTAATTTATTAATTATGTCAGGAAGATATTATATATAGAAAATCAAATATTTCATGACCCAAATTATCAAGTAACTAATATCAAAATTAAAATATTAGATACGAATTAGTAGAATTAAAAGATTTTTTTGTTTACCATAAGTTTTAATTATACTTTTATTTAATTAAATATCACTATTTTAAATAGGCATAAAAGTATAAATATTAAAAAAAATTGAAAACAAATTTTAAGCTTACGTGTCTTTAATAATATTTTTTTAATTTATCACAAAAAAGGCACTACTCTAAATGAGAATAAATATTCAAAAACTTACAGTTTTATCCCGACGTTCAATTTTGTGGCACCGGGTGGAACTGGAAAACACTGCTTCCCCCTTAGAACTGTAACTGGAACTAGTGAGCTGGATCTGTGGATGTCGCTAGCTTCTTCACCTTCTAACAGCTGGAACAGTAGACTTAAGGACAGCTATTCAGATTCTCTGGTGCTCTCTGGTCTTTTTTTTGTATTCTCTTTCCACCACACTGCGAACGCGATCGTCGATCTTATACGGAACAGGGTAAAAGTTATTCAGGTCGACCCTTAGGTCGTCTCCTTCGAAGCTCCAATCCAATTAACGCCCTTTTGATGTTGTTTTGCTGAAGGACCAATCGACAAATTCGAACGTAATTGTAAGTTAAAATTTTTTCTAAATTCCCTTTGTCCAATTCTTCTCGATCGACGATGATATAATAAAATATTGAAGTCGTGGAGTAAAATTTAGTTTTATTGACAGCTACTGAATTATTACACTATAGTTGTCGTTGAGATAAAAATTTATAATAGACTGCGTCCCAAACTAGTCCCAAAGCTTTATTTATAATCTCACCAAAATGCTACGATTCATCAAATAAGTGTATTACTCTCTTCATAGAACAAAAGCCTTTGACTTTTGAAAGCTAGCAAATATAATTTTAATCGAGGAAATGATTGCAGGCATTTCCTCAATAAATTATTAGGAAATAATTTGCGGGGAGTTGAACAAACGGTAATTAAGCTACTAAACGATACGTTTTATAATTATACACGGTGAAACTATACAAATTCAGAAAATTAAGATTAATATGAGATTACAAATAATGGAGTAATTTGTGATTGAACATTGCACTTTAGTCGCATTATGAAGATGATGCTATGTTTTCTTTATTTTTAAAATTACTTTTTTACAATCATTAAGTCATTTTATCATTTACTTAATGTTTTTATTAAGTATTCCGTTATATCATTAATATATATATATATATATATATATATATATATATATATATATATATATATACACTACTACCCAAAATTAACGCACCACCATAAATGTACCATAAGTTTGAAGCTATTTTTCTTCTGAATGAAGAATTGAATTTTGATGGTGTTTTTTTTTCATATTATAGGTCTATTTCTAGTTAATCAATATATTAATGTTTTTTTAAAAAAATATTAACGTTTTATCCGTATACGGGGTGTAAAAATAAAGTTGTGTTTTTTCATCGTTTTTTGCAACACCCTGTGGAATTCATTGGAAGTAAACGCTACATCTTAATAATATTTTAAGATAGATTTATTCTTTTTTAAGATTTTCGTAAAAAAATATTTCGATATCTCTATTATCAAAGATTATACAGAACTTTAAATGTAACAAGTTTTTATTAACATTTAGAGCAAAAAAAAACAACACTTACATAAACTTTTTTGACATTTAATACAAATAAACCCTAAGAAAATATAACCTAAATAATCCTTAACAATAATCCTTTCCCAAAAACATATAATAACGAGTATTTCTATGTCTACATCTAATTAATTAATTAATAATCACCTAATTACGGCGTATTTGGTCTTGATCAATTGCATCCCAAACTTCTCTCACCATAACTTCTATGTCGTCAAGAGAGACAGGTTGTGGTTGGCGGCTCCTGAGTTGATGATCAATAATATCCCACAAATTCTCTATAGGATTGAGATCAGGGCTGCAGTGTGGCCAGTTCATGGTTTTTATTCCGACCTCGTCCAAATATTCATGGACCACACGTGCAACATGTGATCGGGCGTTATCATGAATTAAAAAAAAAATTATTTCCTATGTAAGGAGCAAATGGAACTACATAGTTAGACAAAATGTCTGTACTATACCTTTCACTTCTTAAGGAACCTCTTCGTAAAGCAACAATGTCCGTTTGCGCTGTAAAAGGTATTCCTCCCCAAACCATTACAGATCCTCTATTGAATAAAGTAATAGGTCGTATATTACACTGTGCGTAGTGTTCTCGTGGCCGTCGAAAAACTCACACGTCTACCTGAGCTATATAAGCAATACCTCGATTCATCAGTAAACAACACGTGCTCCCAGTCATCAACATTCCAGTCAAGGTGCTCTCTGGCAAATTGTAATCTACTTCTACGATAATTTAGGTTTAAAGCTGGTGCTGTGATTGGTATCCGTATATGCAGATCTTGTTCAGCGAGACGCCTTTGTATAGTGTTTCTACTAATTTGAATATTATGAACATTTGCCACTTGTATTTGTAAATGCCTCATTGTGAGAAAACGTTCTCTTATAGCACGAAGCCTGATAAACTGATCTTGAGGTGATGTTGTAAGTCTTCCTCTTCTTTGTTCACGCCATCTCTTATGGTCGTTTGTTTCTCGAAAACGTTGAATGACTCGTGATAAAAAAAATGAAGCTTTTTCGAAATATTAATAAAATTTAACGTTTTGCTTTTAATAAATTCCACAGGGCGTTGCTAAATAAGATGAAAAATCAAATTTATTTTTACACCCCGTATATGAGTGAAACGTTGACATTTCCCAGAAAACATTAAAACAGTACTTACTTAGAAATAGGTCTGCAATGCGAAAAAAAAAATGATCGAAATTAAATTAAGGATACACAAGAAAAATAGCTAAAAAATTATGGTAGAGTTGAGGTGGTGCGTTAATTTTGGAGAATAAAAAATCACGTAATGCTTTGAACATACTTTTCTTTTTTGATAATAGAGATATCGTGATGATTTTTTTACGAAAATGTGAAGAAAGAATGAAGGGATCTCAAAATATTATTAACATGTAGCGTTTGTTTCTAACATTCCACATTACATTCCACAGAGTGTTGCAAAATTAGATGAAAGAACACAACTTTATTTTTACACCCTGTATATAGATAAAACGTTGACATTAATTAGAAATATACCTATAATGTGAAAAATAAATCATCGAAATCCAATTAAGGGTTCAGAAGAAATATAATTTTAAAATCATGGGCCATTTTAGGTGGTGCGTTAATTTTGGAGAGTAGTATATATATATATATATATATATATATATATATATATATATATATATATATATATATATATATATATTGTGACGATTAGGGTTTATAGAAAATAATTTATAAGTTATATACTACATAATATTAGATATTTGGTTGTTTTAAATAAGTTATATACTAGAGAATTTAATAAAAATATATTCATGTGAGGGCGTTTTTAATAAATTAGCATATAATAATTGTAAAAAGTTGTATTTTAATATTGTAAATATATATAAGTGAGCCATGTGCTTAGGCAACCAAAAATACTCTCGGAGATTGACAGATATTTATACTCTGAAGTGACGTTTAAGAATATTTACGAATATAAGTGGGTTATAATAATATATTGTTTGAAATGTGTATTTTATTAAATTAGAATGTTAAGTTACTAATTTAATTATATATTCTGATCTGAAAAGCCTAAATGTAAACAAAATTATTAATAGAAAAGAATGGAATTCTCTGGATCTCCGGAGATGGCCATGTTTGCGAAATGGTTTGTTCCAGAAAATTCATACAAGTATGAAATAGAACAAATTGGAACATGATCTCTTACGAGATGGTTCTAGAATGTCCAAAAGATATAAATACCCGTGATTTGGATTCAAGATGGCAGTTTTTAATCAGTTTTGGGCAGTTTTTGAAAGTTTTTAGTCAGAAAAGTTTTAGATAGTGCAATCAGAAGAGTTTTAAGAAGTTTTTGGCAGTTTATGGCAGTTTTTAAGTTTTTTTAGTCAGAAGTCAAGCAGTTTATTATGAAAGTTAGTTAGAGTCAGTGAATCAAGTACAAATAGTCAAATAGTTTAATATAGTGAGTTAAATGAAGATTAAAAATTATGCATATAATTTAATGCACATTTATAATTATACACAAATAATTATTGAAGATAAAAAAAGGTATATTGGAAGAAATTAAATTATATTATGGTTGGAGATTAGTATAAATCAACTTATAATAATTGGATATTGGTATATTGAAAAGAAGAATAAATATAAATGCTGTTTGCTGGTTTGGTTGGTGGTGTATAGATGCTGGTGAAGAAAAATATATCTTAAATTGGTAGAAGCTGATAATTGAAAAAAGTAATTTCACAAAAAACAAGGATATCTGAAGTACGAAGACATTCAGTGGTGATTAGAATCTATATACTTAGTGGAAAATAGTTCATTTAGGCATTCAGTGAAAGAAAGGTACAAAATTTTGTTAATATAATTTAGTTAGTGTCATAACAATTTCAATTTTGAAGATAGTTTGTTTAAATTTTAGATTGTCTATAGAATTTAATTAGTTTTATAAGAATATCAATTTAAAGATAGTTTATTTTAAATTTACATTGACTAGGTTAGATATATATGTGTGTTTCATAATAGTTATAATAAAGATAATTTAAAAAAGTACTTACAAGCTAATTCTTTGAGAACCGCGATAAAAACCCTATATATTATATTATTAAAAATACTCATTGCTCATAATTCAAACAAAAAAACACATCATAACAATTTTGGCACCCAACGCGGTGGCTCTCTATTTAAAAGAATTAGTTTGGGAAGATAAGTGCTCTCATATAATTAAATTAATTATCAGTAGAAAGAAAAAATTATAGATTTTATTTTTAATTATATTTGAACAAGTAAAGTCTCAAAATGTCTCAAGGAAAGAAAGGTACAAGAAGCAAAAAGAATGAAGAAGATGTGGAAGTAGAAACACAACCTATACAAGAGGAGAGTTTAGTTCAAGCTCCACAAGATACTGCAGAAATGAATCCAGAAAGAGAGGAAAATGTCAATATGGCAGCTTTGATGTCATTATTGATGCAGATGAACAAGACAATGGAAGAGAATACAAAAAAAATAGAACACAAAATGGAACAGAATTCACAAGAAGTCAAAGAAGACATGAAAAAAATGGAACAGAAAATGGAAGAGAATTCAAAAGAAATCAAAGAAGACATAAAAAAATTGGAAGAGAATTCAAAAGAAGTCAAAGAAGACATGAAAAAAATGGAACAGAAATTGGAAGAGAATTATAGAAAATTAGAAAAGAAAATAGAAGATAATAATAATAAAATTGTAAAACAAATGGATAAAAAACTTGAAGCTGCAGAGAAAAAAGTAGCAAATGAAATAAAAAGTATACGGAATGACTACAAGAAACGGATAGACAATGAGAGGACAGAAGTAAAGAGGATTATTCAAGATAATAAGATAGATATAGAACAGAAAATAGAGTTACAGAAATGTAACTTAGAAGTAAAAATTAACGAAGACAGGAGAAACACAGAAGAAAAATTAGACGATATACAACAAAATATCCAAATAAATAGTAATCAAATAAGAAATGTGGAACAGAGAATAGATGATATTTCACAAATGAGAGACATAGGGAGACCTTATTTAAATTTAACAAATGAGACTGGGATTAAATTCTCTGGTAATATAAAAAATTTGCATCCTAGAGTATACATAAATAGTTTAAAACATAAATTAAGATTTGTGAATAATATTAATGACATTAAAGATTATATTAGAATGACATTAAATGACAATGCAGCAACTTGGTTTGCTAGTATTGAGAATGATTTAGATAATTTTCAAACATTTGAAAATAAATTTTTAAATTATTATTGGGGTGAATTAGAGCAAGCAAAGTTTAGAGAAATTCTATATTTTGGAAAGTATAATCACAATTTAAAATCAAATATGGTAGATTATGCATTAAAACTGATAACAGTTGCAAAATATTTAGAACCACCACTTAGAGAGGATGAAACAGTCTTAAATGTATCTAGACATTTTGATGCTGATGTTGTGCAAACCGTAACTGTACAAAATATTCAAACAATAGATAGTTTCATTAATTTTATTCAAAGAATACAAAGAGGCAATATGACAAGTAATACTAACAACAGAAAAAATAATAATAACTTTCAATATAAAAAAAATGATAATCAACAATATAGACAATCATATAACAATAATACTAGGTATGGTAATAATTTACAAAATTTTAATAATAATAACAGTAATCAAATTAGACAAAATTGTAATAACAATACTAGTTATAATAGACAACATTTTAATAACAGTACTAATAATAATAGACAAGATTTTAACAATAGAAGAAATACAGAGCGACCTAACTATAACAGACAGGTAAATTGTGTTCGAAGGAATAGAAGCTGCGAAGACAGGGAACAAAATAGTACAAGTCAGGAAAATGTGAGTAGAAGTCATAGTAGGGAAAGACATAGTACATCAGATCCAAGTGGTCAGATACAATCTGACAATTCTAATAATCAAAATTTTGTGCAGTAAACTTTCTGAATTACAAGTTAGGCCATTGCTATTATGAAAAACCTTCTGAATTTATTTCTTTAGATGAAGATAAAATTATTGAATCTATTAATTTAATTTATATAAATGCTTTGGCCAAAAATAAAATGATTAAAATTATGATAGATACTGGTTCAGAAAGTACATTAGTCTCGGAGAATTTTATTTTTAATACATTAAAACTATCAGATATAATAAAGATTCCAAAAATTCAAATTATTGGTGCAAATAATAAGAAGTTGGGTGAAATTGATAAACTAGCCAATTTTAAAATTAATATTCTTAATAAAGAAATTAATATGCAAGGATTTATTGTCAAGGATTTATGTGTTGATATATTAATGGGAAATGATGAATTGGAAAAGAAGAAAGTAAAGATAGATTTTGAAGAAAAAATGGTAACTTTGGAAGGGCAAATAATTAAATTTATGCAGAAAGATGAGGTAGAAGAAGGAATAAGAGTTGATAGGATATTATTAAAAGAAAATAATGATGTTTATGAAGAAGAAATGTATTTTGATGATAGGGAAATGTCCCAGAAGAATGTAAAGAATAATTATTGTAGTGAATATTTAAGGAATGGAAATTTTAAGCAGATGGATGCCTACGAGGCGGAGTGCGTAAAATTGGAAGCAAGGAATAATGAGTACATAATGAAGAATAATTTTATTTGTAAAGAAGAAGATATAATGAAAGTTTTGAATTGCCCTGAGGAATATAAATCAATAGTCATTTCCATATTGCAGCAACACAGGGGACTTGTCAATAAAGAAAATAGAATTGCACAAAATTATATCCATAGTATAAAAGTTAAAGAAGAAAAAGATTTTAAAACAAGATCATGCCCAATACCATATAAATACAGAGAAGAAGTAAACAAAACAATTGGTAATATGTTAGAAGATGGGATCATTGAGAAGGCAGACACACATTTTATTAACCCCATAGTAGTAGTACGAAAAAGATCAGGTGAAATCAGGTTATGTTTGGATGCAAGGAATATTAACAAGATTGCTGAAAAGCAGTTTGAGGCACCAATGAGTATAGATGGAATATTAGGAAGAATTACAGGAATGTCATTTTTCACTAAAATCGATTTACAGCATAGTTTCTGGTTGATGCCTCTAGAAAGAAAAAGTAGACAGTGTACAGGATTTCAGATAGATGGAGTAGTATATCAATTCAAAGTAGTACCATTTGGACTTCAATCATCTTGCAGTGCTCTATGTAGATGTCTTCATGATATTTTGGATCAATATGAACATTTTGTAATTCACTACATTGATGATATCTTAATTTTTTCTAAAACGGCTGAAGATCATGAGAAACACCTAAAAATTATAATAAATAGATTAGACAAAGTGGGACTAAAAATAAATCAAGAAAAATGTACATTTTTTCAAAAAGAAGTCATATATCTAGGTTATAAACTTAACACTAAGGGAATCGAAATGGATCCAGAACGGACACAAGTCATTCAGGAATATAAAACACCACACAATTTAAGAACTTTAAGAGGATTTATTGGAATAATTAATTATTATAAAAGGATGATACCAGATCTAAGTATAAAAGAAATTCCATTACTTGAACTACTGAGAAAAGGTGTAAAATGGAGATGGGATCAGAGAAGAGAACTAGCATTCCAAGAAATTAAAAACATTTTTCTGTCAAATTTGAAAATATACTATCCTGACTATACACAGCCATTCATACTAAGAACAGATGCATCAATAGAGAGATTATCAGGGGTATTATTACAAATACATGATGGGGTCGAATACCCAATACAATTCATTTCAAGAATCACAAAGCCACATGAAAAGGGTTACTCAGTTTCAGAATTAGAACTAGCAAGTATAATACACTGTGTCACAAAATTAAGATTTTATTTGTTGGGTAATGAATTTACAATAGAAACAGATCACCAAGCTTTAACGTCTATATTAAATAACAAATATGGAAACAGTAGAATACATCGGTGGAGTCTAATACTTAGTGAATACTGCTTTGAAATCAAATACATTTCTGGAAAATCCAATATAGTGGCAGATGCTTTATCAAGGTTAGAAAATACACCACAAAAAGGGCAGCGCACAATAAAAATTGGATTAAATCAATTAGTAGAAAGTACTGGATTATATTCGAAAGAAGAAATTATAAGAGATCAGATCAATTTGAGTGAAAAACAAAAAGTCCTTAGGAAAGATGGAGTATATTATAAAATAATAAATGGCATAGAAGTATATGTAATAACTAGAACTTTAGCAAAGAAAATATTGAAAAATTTACATAACGATTATATGCATATTGGTTCAAGAAAGCTATGGATGCTATTTAGGGACAATTATTTTGCAAAGAATGACATAAGTATAGCAAAAGAAATTACTACCCAATGCCCAATATGTCAACTAAACAAAGAAAAGAATTTCAAAAACCAGAACACATATAAATCTAATGTTGTATATGAAAAACTAAATACAGTTTCCATGGATTTTATTTCAAATTTAGTTCTCAGTCCAACAGGAAAAAAGCATATACTAGTGATAGTTGATTTATATACAAAATTTATTAAACTATATCCCTGCTCTAGAACAAATGTTAAAACATTAAAATTATATATTAATCAATTTTTCGAAGAAATAGGACCATTTAGAAATTGCATAATAGATAATGCTACATATTTTAACAACCAAAAATTTCGGACATTTTGTGAGAAAAAGGGAATCAACATTCATTTTACAAGTATCAGACATCCTCAGGCAAATCCTGCAGAAAGATATATTAAAGAAGTTATAAAATATTTAAGGATACTGTGTCAAAATCAACACGAAACTTGGCAGCAACATATACCACAAGTAGAATATTTTTTAAATAATACACATAATTTGAATACAGAGGAAGTACCAGAATATTTAATGTCTGGCCATATAGGAAACAGAAAGTGGATTAGTGAATATAATCAGGATATGTTAGAACAAGTAATGCAGAAAGTGAATAACCGAATTAGGAGGAAAGCTGAAAAATATATCAGAAGACAAAATCGAAATATAAAAAAACCAATCACATTTCAAAAAGGAGACCTAGTGTTAATTCGTTCACTTAGAAAAAGTAATGTTAAAGAAAACCGTTGTAAGAAATTACAACCAATGTTTGAAGGTCCATATACAATTGAAAATCAGAATGGACTAAATAGTTATGTGTTAATAGATGCAGAGAACAGACTAAGAGGCCTGTTTCATATCAATGACATCTTTAAGTATCATGAAGAGATTGAATAATCTTTTCTATACCTTTTAACACTAATATACAAATACTTACTGTTACTATAACAGATTACTGATATATCCATTTTATTCAATAGACTTGATTTGTTAAATAGATGGTAGATTTCATTGTTGTGAATAAATTTGACATCATACTTGTTGAATTTTGTACATATGGAAATTGTTTGGTACCCTAAAAATCATAATTTGGGGTTAGATACAGAATTGATTGTGTAAATGTCTGTATAAAAAGTGTAAAACTTACCAATTTATATGGATGAAAGCCTTTTGAATGGAAACAATTCCTAGATTTTGTCTATAAATAAACAGAACACAATATCCATTATATTTTTAATTAAGGTTATATTTTATTCTCTGATAAAATCCATTCTCCATTTGACATGACAGTTTGACCATAGAATAGCCGAACTGTGATCCGTTGTTCTCTGTTTTGACATAGACAGCGAACAGGGATGTATTTAACACATTTTAAATAAATAAAAAAAAATTTGATTTATTAAATTTAATAAGGTATGAGAAAATTAATATTTAAAAAAATAATAAGTAAATTATTTATTTTAAATATTATTTTGGGGTATTGTGACGATTAGGGTTTATAGAAAATAATTTATAAGTTATATACTACATAATATTAGATATTTGGTTGTTTTAAATAAGTTATATACTAGAGAATTTAATAAAAATATATTCATGTGAGGGCATTTTTAATAAATTAGCATATAATAATTGTAAAAAGTTGTATTTTAATATTGTAAATATATATAAGTGAGCCATGTGCTTAGGCAACCAAAAATACTCTCGGAGATTGACAGATATTTATACTCTGAAGTGACGTTTAAGAATATTTACGAATATAAGTGGGTTATAATAATATATTGTTTGAAATGTGTATTTTATTAAATTAGAATGTTAAGTTACTAATTTAATTATATATTCTGATCTGAAAAGCCTAAATGTAAACAAAATTATTAATAGAAAAGAATGGAATTCTCTGGATCTCCGGAGATGGCCATGTTTGCGAAATGGTTTGTTCCAGAAAATTCATACAAGTATGAAATAGAACAAATTGGAACATGATCTCTTACGAGATGGTTCTAGAATGTCCAAAAGATATAAATACCCGTGATTTGGATTCAAGATGGCAGTTTTTAATCAGTTTTGGGCAGTTTTTGAAAGTTTTTAGTCAGAAAAGTTTTAGATAGTGCAATCAGAAGAGTTTTAAGAAGTTTTTGGCAGTTTATGGCAGTTTTTAAGTTTTTTTAGTCAGAAGTCAAGCAGTTTATTATGAAAGTTAGTTAGAGTCAGTGAATCAAGTACAAATAGTCAAATAGTTTAATATAGTGAGTTAAATGAAGATTAAAAATTATGCATATAATTTAATGCACATTTATAATTATACACAAATAATTATTGAAGATAAAAAAAGGTATATTGGAAGAAATTAAATTATATTATGGTTGGAGATTAGTATAAATCAACTTATAATAATTGGATATTGGTATATTGAAAAGAAGAATAAATATAAATGCTGTTTGCTGGTTTGGTTGGTGGTGTATAGATGCTGGTGAAGAAAAATATATCTTAAATTGGTAGAAGCTGATAATTGAAAAAAGTAATTTCACAAAAAACAAGGATATCTGAAGTACGAAGACATTCAGTGGTGATTAGAATCTATATACTTAGTGGAAAATAGTTCATTTAGGCATTCAGTGAAAGAAAGGTACAAAATTTTGTTAATATAATTTAGTTAGTGTCATAACAATTTCAATTTTGAAGATAGTTTGTTTAAATTTTAGATTGTCTATAGAATTTAATTAGTTTTATAAGAATATCAATTTAAAGATAGTTTATTTTAAATTTACATTGACTAGGTTAGATATATATGTGTGTTTCATAATAGTTATAATAAAGATAATTTAAAAAAGTACTTACAAGCTAATTCTTTGAGAACCGCGATAAAAACCCTATATATTATATTATTAAAAATACTCATTGCTCATAATTCAAACAAAAAAACACATCATAACAATATATATATATATATATATATATATATATATATATATATATATATATATATATATATATATATATATATATATATAATATATATATATAATATATATAATATATTATATAATAATATATATAATATATAATAATATATATATATATATATATATATATATATATATAATATATATAATATATATATATAATAATCTGGATTAAGGAACTTTAAGAAAATTGAAAAAGGTATGTACCTACTATAAAGAAATTCAATGTACAATACCAACAATGGTTTGCAATGACAATTCTACCAAAACACGCAGTGAAACAAATATGTCGTCTGAGATCTAACCATGCATTAACTCCAAAATATCTAAATAAAATATATATATATATATATTATATTTTATTATATATAATAAAATATATATATATTATAAAATATATATATATATTAATATATATATATAATATATATAATATATATATATATATATATATATATAATAATCTGGATTAAGGAACTTTAAGAAAATTGAAAAAGGTATGTACCTACTATAAAGAAATTCAATGTACAATACCAACAATGGTTTGCAATGACAATTCTACCAAAACACGCAGTGAAACAAATATGTCGTCTGAGATCTAACCATGCATTAACTCCAAAATATCTAAAAAAAAATACATTTAAGGGACAACCCATATTGTCAAGGGGGAGAAAGAGGAGATGCTGAACATAAAATTTTAAACTGCACTCTAATATAAATAAATATAAATATGTTCATAAGTTAATTATACAACTGTGAAAATTAGGTTATGTTAGTATTGGCTTAAAAAATAATATAGTTACCATATAACGATTTGTACATGCACTTTATGATATGATAACTAAACTAAAACTCCAAATCAGGCTAGATTTTGTATGGAACTTGTTTAATGTACGCACTATTAACAATACAACCGATGATTAATTATTTAGTGGTTTTAGAAAATTTCAAATTACTTGATAATCACACTATATCTACATTTTCATCTCGTTTAAACAACCCCGAGCATACATTACGTGCTATAGATGAGTTGTATTTACCTATAATCCAGCACGTTAATGTCTCAAACGATTTATGGCGCATAAAAACTTCGTAGAGTTTAATAGAGGCATTAAATACATTGTGTCTTTTATATTCCTAAATAATAGTTGGGTTGTTTATCTATCACCTACAGCAAACCATCAATATTTCATGTAATGTGCCATGGTCTGTATGGAACTAATACTCCATCGCTAGAAATACAGCACGTATGATTAGAATTTATTCTTATTTGAATTGTTGGTAATGCTTTATATAAAACAATGTAAGCTGTAAGCTAAAACAATAAAAACCATTAAAAATTACTTGCATAAACGACACCTATCAAAATACACAATAAAATCTAAACAGCTTAAGGATTACTTACGAAAGTTGTATTTACTATATTGTGTTTAGCTGTACTTTGTTGTCACCTTTAATTAAAAGCAGTAAAAATAAAACAAAATATTTATGAAAAATTTCAAGAAAATAAGAGGTACTTGTCGAACTACAAAAAATGATAATAATATTTTGAATAAGTACATTTACGGTGTACCCTCAAAATTTTTTAAAATACTAACTGTAAAGTTTACAAGTAGTAGAACACTAATGTCGTGTAAAAATATTATTTTTTTACACGACTCTAACCACAAAATGAGAAAATTGATTATAATTAAAAGTTAAAAAAAAAACAGGTGTGGCAGTCCAGTGGAACTGCCGGTAGAAGTTATATTTCTATACAGGCATTCGTAGTTAGAAATTTATATGGGAGCCAATCTGCACAATCATTACAAATGTAATGCTATAGGTAAGAGAGAGCAGAAAGAGAAACAGAATTAGGTATATAGGTATATGGTGCATCGTTTGCTGTATATAAACAACATTTGACTTGTAATAGGAGTATAGTAAATGAAGGATTGAATCAATATTTTGATAAGAATGTATATTTTTATTTTAAATATATTGCATGAGAGGAGTTGAATGCAAAAAAAATTTTTTACACATACTCTTTAGTAAAATGCATTGTTTATTTTGTTGTTAATATAAAAATACAATAAATTGATATAAGGTTAAATGCTCGAATAAATGAACTTTGAAAATTAAAGGCAGATAGCGAGCACAGTTTTATTAATTAAATCTTGCCCAATTACTTTCGCTCTCTAGTGCATCTTTAGGGGCATTTCGTCAATTTTGGGCTATCCAACAATTGCAGAATGTCATACACATAAAATTAAACATAACACTACACGTGGAGAAAAGAATGATGGTCGGCAACATTCTCTCTTCTGTTGCCGACCAGAATGTAGCTTCGACTTTTTAAATAATTTTAAACTGTTTGTCCTTGTTTAGTGTAGTGGTATGTTCAACTTTATGTTTAATTTTATGTGTATCATCATCATTAGCTCATAGTCGTCCACTGCTGAACATAGGCCTCCTCGAAAAACCTCCATTCAGATCTATTTTGCGCTACGGCAATCCAGTTGGTACAAATCCTCTTTATGTCGTCAGTCCATCTTGTGGGTGGTCTTCCCGGGTTTCGACTATCCGCTCTCGCTCTCCATTCCCAGATTTTTTTGGTCCACCTATTATCCTTCATTCTAGCGACGTGTCCTGCCCACCTCCATTTAATTTTGGCTATGTGTTTTATAATGTCTTCTACACCACTTTTTCTACGGATTTCTTCGTTTCTTACCCTATCTCGCAACGTCATGCCTAACAATGATCTTTTCATTTTACGTTGCGTCACTTGTAGTTTTTGTGTAGATGTCCTTGTAAGGGTAAGTGTCTCTGCGCCATATGTAAGGACAGCCAGGACACACTGATTAAAGGCTCTTCTTTTTAAGCTGATAGGTATATCACCTTTAAAAATATCACGCAGTCTTCCATATACTGCCCATCCCAGTGTTATTCTTGCTGTCAGTAGCTGTCAACAATTTTAATTTCGACGTCTTCTACCCTTAAAGGATGGCTCGGAACTAAATTAGTCATAATTTTTGTCTTTTGGTAGGTAATATTTAGACCTACTTTACGTGCTGCATCGCTGAATTCATTCAACATATCACTGGTAGCCTTAAGGTCATCTGAAATCAGAACAGTATCATCTGCGAATCGTAGATAACTAAGCATTTCACCATCAATACTTATTCCTTGACTTTCACATTTCAGTGACTTCAAAGCATGTTTACCAAAAGACAAAAATTAGTCATAATTTTTGTCTTTTGGTAGGTAATATTTAGACCTACTTTACGTGCTGCATCGCTGAATTCATTCAACATATCACTGGTAGCCTTAAGGTCATCTGAAATCAGAACAGTATCATCTGCGAATCGTAGATAACTAAGCATTTCACCATCAATACTTATTCCTTGACTTTCACATTTCAGTGACTTCAAAGCATGTTCAAGTACAATAATGAACAACTTAGGCGACACAGTATCTCCCTGTCGAATACCTCTCCTGATATGTATCTTATTGGTAGGACCGTGCACATTTATAGTTGTTGTAGCATTTCTGTATGTATTTTCTATAATATTGGTGTACCTATGATCAATTCGACACTCTTCCAATGCCTTTAGAAGTGCGGGTAGTTCGATAGTATCAAACGCTTTATGGAAGTCTATAAATGTTAGAACTAGAGGTCTATTGTATTCAATTGATTTTTCAATCAAGACTTTTATGCACTGTAGGTGGTCATTTGTACGGTAGTTGGAGCGAAAACCAGCCTGTTCTCTTGGCAGCTCAAATTTTGCTTCCAATCGATTGGTTATTATTCTGGTGTACAGTTTGTACAAATGGTTGAGTAGAGAAATTGGCCTGTAATTCTCTAGGGTCATGTTGTCATCCTTTTTATGCAGAAGAATTGCAATGGAGTTATTCCAAGCTATAAGAATTTTTTGACTATACAAGCAGAGATTGAAGAGGTCTCGTAGTTTTTTCAGACGAGAAGTTCTGCCTAGTTTTATAGCTTCTATAACTATTCCATCATCTCCTGGCGCCTTGTTGTTTTTCATTTTTTTTTTGATTGCATATTGTATCTCATCTTAAGTAATTTCTGGAATGTCCTCAGATTTCTCAGATTGTTAATTTGGTTTGTGTATAATATTATATTATTTATGTGTATGACATTCTGCAATTGTTGGATAGGCCAAAATTGACGAAATGCCCCTGAAGATGCTCTAGGGAGCGAAAGTACTTGGGCAAGATTTTATTAATAAAACTGTGCTCGATATCGGCCTTTAATTTTCAAAAAAAAAATACAATACAATACACTGCAATATAATTCAATATAATAATACAATACAAATTAAAATGCAATATTCATAAGTATTTAAAAATGACAATATACATAACTTACTGACGCATATGTTTTATTTACCATGATAATAATATTAATAAATATTAAATATATTTACAAAAGAAACATTTTTATTCTCGAGAGAGAAAATATATCTTCTGTCTCTCTCTTACCTATATCTTACATACGTAATGATTTTAACGATTCACTCACGTACAAATTTCTAACGTCGAACGTGCGTATAGAAGTATAACTTCAATAAACACAGTAATGAAGAACTTAATTAAAAATTACCTATCAGTTAATGTTATTTAATTAATACCGCATTTTTATCAAGAGTTGTTCCAAGTGAGCTGAACTTGACACTGAAAAACTTTTATATGAAGCATGATTATGGTTTTCTGGCAAATTAATAATCTATAACTTCGTTCCGTCCTTACTGAAACTAGGTATATGAATCATCGAGGTATGTGTGTTAAGCTTTTTCCTCTTAGTCCAGGATATGACGGTTTTCTGTTCAGAATTCCAAAATCTACTCTGTGCCAATATGTAGGTACTTCTTCTGGGGGGTGGAAAATGTTTAATAAAAAAAACTATGATAGTCGCTAGAATAGTGAATTTTAAGACAAACATATTTTTGAGAGTTTTTTTCGAAAAGTCAACGTTTTGGAGTTATTTGTGACTGAAAGTTAACATGTTCGGCAAAAAACATGCTTTTAAACTGTTTTTCATGAATAACTTCGAAAATTTACATTTTATCGGAAAAACTATTCATATAAATTAAAGCTTATGAAACAAATAGATTCGTTGTTTTATGAATACCGTAAATAAGTCTGCTTTTATTTTGTGACGCAAAAAATAACAACTCTCCCCCGCCAAAACCACCCTGGTTGGAACTATCCGTGATTCGCTTACAATTTAATTTATTTATATGCAAACATTGTATTCTAGAAGCTTTAAAACTGGCTTAGAATGTTTAGTTTAAAAAAATCCGAGTTTCAAGACAATATTTTCGCAATTTTTAAAAAATTCCCGACCGCATGTTAAGTCGATTCCTATATTTGTTTTTCATGAAGTACATGGAAGAAAATGCTTGCTCACACCGATAGGTTGTTGCAAACGGAAGGATTTTTTTCATGGCCTTGTCTCCAAGTTCTTTGTAATCCTTGCGTGCTGTTGCCCAGAAATCTGCTATTTTCTCGCCATTAAAAGTATCCTTCTACGTACCACAACTAGACAAATCCACAAGCTTATCTTGTTCTTCTTCCAATACTACCAAAATCCATATACTTATATAATTGATTACCCAATATCTTCTTTTATATGAGGTTTTCCATACAGTATCCATTATCTTCATGCACATTTTCTGGAATTAACTTCAACATCATGGTCAAACTTTTTATTCCAGTATCCCATATACATTCAAATACATTTGATATACTCCTCAGATTATTTGAATTTCTACATAAAGTTTGAAATACGGTCCCCATTGATTAAGTTTTTTGTTCACTGGATTCATTAACATGTTACTATAAACTACATTTTCCTAAAACTATATAAAACATCAGTATTGAACTGGTATGGTGCCTCAACTTATTTAACCCAAAATTATTATTACACCCCATCCGGTTGCGACATACACTCATTTTACAAAATATTTAATTTCAAATTAACACGTGGTTTGATTGTTCCCAACACAACATGGTAAAGTCGTTCAGACTGGCAGTATTAATTAAATAGAATTTGTTAATCCTAATAATTAGCAAATCTACATTTTCAAATAGAAATATTATATTTTAACTATAAACTGTTTTAAATTTAAAATTGTTAAAGTGTCACAGAAATTATTGTACAAACTCACCATTGTTCGTGTCGGTGTGATGATACTTCTTCATGGTATACAAAAATTAAAATAAGAATAATTTTATTTTACACCGGTCTAAATAGAGAACCTTTTACCTGTTGGTATAACCAATTTCCGGTCCCAACTGTCAGATATTAAAATTACCAACTAACCTTTGAATACTTAATTTTTCAGTCAATTTCTTTAATTTTCTTTAATTTATCAATTATTTTATCAATAATGGTTTATTTGCTTATTATTTCAGTTCCATATTAACATATCAGAATTGGAATAAATATTTAAAAATACTTATACACACCATGACAGATGACTCACACCAACAATTATTTTCAAAGAAAGTTTGTAATTTAGTTATACATTATACATTTTCAATACAAATGTACATATTTTAATTTAATTAACAAATAATCACTTAAGTTTGTTCTGTAACTTTGACTAAGCTGAGTTAGTTATCATAGAATAAGTATTACAATTATTTATATTGTTACATTGAAATCAATTATTTAAAGTTTGTTAAAGTATGCCAATATTAACACATCAAATAACTTTGATATCTAAAATTAAAAAAAATTTTAGATTTTTATTATTAATATCAGCTTGTTTCATAAACTGGATAACTTAACTTACAGCATTTAAAATAGAAGAAGAACTGTCACACTTTAACCTACATTTGTCAAGTTTACCTCTAATATCTGATATACAGCACATAAAAAACTCATTGTCTCCTAGTAAGAAATGTAGTTCTTTTGGAAATCCTCTCCTTTTAAATTAAATGTTTGTTTCGTCCCCCGTTTTTTAAAGTGTTTTCTGTGTGTTTCTGTGTGTGTAAAAGTGTCTTAATTTAATTTTAACATAAAAATCTTTGGACTTTACAATAATTTGCCAGATATTGCAACAACTTTATCAAAGAAATTTTGATAACTACAAGATTATACAATTGCACACCCACACAATCTGTACATCCATTCCTATTCATTGTCTTACAACTGTCACCTTCCAAAACAAAACATAAAATCTCAATAAATAACACACATTTCATAAATATATCTCCAGAATAAACTTAAATAACTTTAAAGAAATTAATGGTATAGAACATTACTTTCATAAAACAAACAATACATTCCACCTATCTCTACTTCATTGGATAAAATCTGTCTCCTCAAGAACTTCCCAGTTTACTGTTAAACAATTACAATAGTTGACCTGAGTTCTCCAATCAACAATCCAAGATAGTTTGAACCATGTTCTTTCAACCATCAATTAATAGAGTACCGGCATGTAAGTAATGTTTATTTATTGGTTTATTTATTAATTCATTACAGTTTAATAGACGATGTTACCAATTTGTGGGTCTTACCTTGTCTGCTTAAACATTTTATTTTTTATTCATTTATAAAACCACAGACATGTAATATTGGCATAATTACTGTAATTTATATAATTTATATCACCTACCTATGTTTTTTATCTTTATTAGACAACACCCTAATATGGGATTATTATTTTCAGCATTTTAACTTTGTATCGTGACCTGAAGATGCTTTGCATATTATAGAAAGCGAAACCGGTCGTCCGATTAGTTAAATTAAATTGATTGTGAGTAAGTCTAACTTATTATTTCTTTTACCTTTTAAAATAATCTGGATTGCAGAGGTCGAGTTTTAATGTAGTTAACGATTTGAACTACTTCGTTAAGTATCTTCTGCAAAGGTTCAGGCAATGTTTTGGCTACCAAGGATTCACGATGAATACAACAGTGTGTCCATTTCACCTCAGGAGCTACTGCTTTGACATGAGCTTGAAGTCTTGCTTTGTGGCCAGCCATTGATTTTGCTCCATCCGTAGACAAGCCCACACATAAAACTATCTGCTGCTGTTGTGTGAAGTAGTTTGCATGAAAAAAGAAAATCTTCTAATATCTGGTACTCTCACAAAAATCGAACAAAACACAACATTATTGCTTTTTTTGATATTTCGTCCAATTGAAGAACAAACATGTAGCTCATGCTAAGTCTGACCAGCAATGTATCTTCAATGTTATTGGCCATATCTGAACAATCAAAGAAAGAAAACTGCAAAATCTCATATTATAAGTGCGCAAAGAATAATACGGCATCCAGCTGCTCATAAATCAAGACAGATATTAAGATTCAAAATGACACTTCAATCACCAGAAGCTAGAGGACAATCAAAGATATAATTTATGCATTCATATTTAAATGATACTGGTGGGAGGAAAGAGACAGGAAAATCAATAGACTAATGATTGACTCTGACAAATGAAAATAGTTAAGCAAGAAAAGGCAGTGAAAATGGCACTATCATTAAATATAATATATAGTTTTCATTATTTGTGCCTGAGAGTGCAGTTTCCGTTAACATAAAAATACTGAAAATTTTCATTAAATTAAAACTATATGCTTAATTTTTTTTAATCTACAGTACTTTTGAAATATAAATTATATATCAAAAAACTGTTTTTATATTTGAATAAGTAGTTACTTCCATACGTAGGTTAAGTTTTGTCAGTAAGATTATTAATTAATATCTTCTAGGTGGGTGTATCTGCACACTGGGAACCTGTAGGTACCTACATATGTTGATTAGTGTTTTTTATTCTTACGATTATTAATAGTAATGCACAGCTTCCTTATAAATGATTAACAGCAAGAGGTCGTACAGTATAGTGAATAAGATAAATAATGATAGCGTTTGCAAAATTTTTCAAAAAATTAATTTGTTGGTTGTCTTTTACATATTTGAATAATTTTTGTTAACTACTACTTAAAAAGAAACAACTGTGTCTCTGATTTAAACTTCTCATTCCTGTTTATTATTTTAGTTTCTAATATGCCCAGCCCTTTCTACAGCCAGTTTGGATTTATACTCCATTCGCGTTTTTTTGGTACTCCATTCGCGTTTTTTGGCACTTCATTTTTTTGGCACTTTAAATCTAGACCGACTATACATTATGTGAAGGTAGTTTTCATAATTAAATGAGATTTGCTATAAGCTATCCAGAAATTAGCTGTTAAGTCAGAATATATTTAAATATCTATAAAAAAATATTAAATTTCATGTACATTAAATTAGAGTGCATCTATTTTATTTATTTCTTATAAAAAAATGCTAGACACATCATATCTAAAAAAAATTTACATATATAAAGATTACCGACCAATTTCTCAGTAGGACAAGTTTAACTTCCACCCCCGCAGCCTTAATTGTAGCTCATACTGGGTTTATCTCTTTTTAAATATTTCTTCTCGGGATTTTAAATGTGTTTTTTATTACGGCTACTGTTGGTACCGTCGTGAAATGCGTCGCTAGAGATGCTCTTAGAATAAGAATGTTCTCTGCTGGATGGTAAATTATTTTAAAAATCCTGCTTGAGATTATATTTAGGGTCGTTTTATGGTTAATGAACGACAACTATAAATTGTTTTTGTTAGAATGATATTTGGTCAAAGAATCTCTCAACTTAATAAAATTATAATTATTATAAATTTAAACATCGAAAAGTACTTCATATAAATTTTTGTAAAATTCATTAAAAAAAAGTATTAAAATCCTGTTTTAATATCTACATATATTTTAACCTCAGGAAACCTTTTTTGGATGGTGCTAGAAAGGTCACCAATGGAGACACTGCGGACGGCAGCCAGATGGTTGGTGGAGAGCGAGTCGTGGGTTCGAAACTAGCTTTTGGAACCGGGAATGGATCCAACGGACGAAATAAGTAAAGATATGACAGGATAAGACGTATTAGAAAAGATACCGAAATAAACAAAAAGATAGATGGGTAAAATTACCAAAGATACGATAAGATAGAAACAGGGTGCCACTCAATTTTTTGGGGTTTAGGAGAAAATTAAGAAACCTTAAAAAAAGACAAGGAATAATATTTTGGTACTGAGACCAAATCCAAGGAAAGATACCAACAGTTCATTATTAAATACATTTGGTCAACACACTATATAAACAAATATTAAATATATTAGGTAACCTACTTACCTACGAAACTTAATCAGCTTGATTTTTCTTCTGGTCGAAGGTATAATAACAATTTAATATAATAAGCAAATATTCAGAGTTATTATGTTATCAGGAAACTTGTTAGGAGTCGACAAATAAAATTCATACATAAAACAAAAACAATATATTCAACAACAAAATGATATAGGCGGCTAAATGTACACTGAAGTAATAAAAATACACCATCAATTATTAAATCGTAGTATACATTTTAAAAAGAAACAGTATTATGATTGATAAATACCTTTACAAATACAATATAATGAAATCATACACAAATTAAATTATCAGCGAAGAGAGTCTGATGCTATATAAAAATATTCAACTAAAGTTGATTAAAGAAAGTTTCTCTTTGCTGCTTAATGGGCATATCTCGAGATACTGGGTATATATAGTTCAGCTTAACAGGCCTCAAAGGCCTAAGGCTTCAACGGTTTTCTTCCATTTCTTTCTATCTTGTGCTAAGTTTTTCCAATCTTGTACCCGCAGCGACTTCAGATCTTCTTTTGCCGACTCCAGCCATTTTCTTCGGGGGCGGCCTCTTTTTCTTTTTGTACCAGCCTCTGTGTTTATTAATTCATTGGGAACTCTTCCTTCCTTTATTCTTGCTATATGTCCGAGCCATCTTAATCTTTGAATTTTAGCGAGTCTTGTTATTTTTGGTTGCCCATATATTTGCATTATTTCTTCATTCGTTCTTCTTCGCCAGATGTTCCCCTCTTTTACACCTCCGTATATCCTTCTAAGAATTGTTCGTTCCCATCTATCTAATTTTACTTCCATATCTTTATTTAGTGTCCAGGTCTCGCTAGCATAGAGTACTGTAGGTCGGATAACTGTTGTATATATTCGTTTTTTTGCTGTTCTGGATATTATCTTCGAACTCAGTATCTTAGTCAGGCTCCCAGCACTCTTACTACCTTTGGCCATTCTTTTTATGATTTCTTGGTTCTCTTCGTTCCTATTTGTTAGTGTCACTCCCAAGTAATCGAATTGGCTAACAACTTCAAAGTTATATTCTTTACTTGGGCTTTGTATCTTAGAGGACTGTCCTAGATGATTTTCGTTTCCCCTCATCACCATATATTTTTTTTTCTTCGTTTATTTCTAAACCATATTCGCTGCCTATTCTCTCTATTCTAGTAAAGGTTTCACTTAATTCTGCATGTCTCCGTGTTATTAAGGATGCTGCACCAATTTAATATAACCGCCAGAACATGTAACATGTAAATTTTCCCAAAAAAGCAAAAGGCATGGTTACAATAGCAAATTTACTAAGATGTAAATTGGAGCTGGAAGGTCAGATAATAGAAGTAATGATGAAGTATAAATATCTAGGCATCACATTATCTAGCTACGAAAAGCTCTAAATTGAAGTAAAAGATCAAATGAATAGAGCAAGCAGAGCTGCAGGCTGTCTGATAAAACAGTCATCAGACCAATACTAACATACGCGGCACAAACGACCTGACACAGAGAGGACAAAAAGGATGTTAGAAACAGCAGAGAAGAAAACACTTGATGAAAAAAATCGGTTGCCTGTAAAGTCGGTTTTACGGGCGAAGATTTTACGTGACAACGTCTTTTTCTCGGTAGAATATTTATTGATATGAATATTATTAAATTGCACAATAGGAACAAGGAATTGAATGAAAATAAGAATTGCATTACCGATTTATTAGGTATTTTATATATTATTTATATTTTATATATTATATTTTTATATATTATTTTATATATTATTTATTTTATATTATATTATTGATCTTATTATTTTCTACAAAATTTATTTGAAAATTTTTTTGATATATCAATTAGTTGCGGAGATATCGATCATTGAAGTTATTGTTTGCTACCAGTATTTTATATATTTATTTTTTTCAGTTCTAAAAAATTACTATTTCCAATTGTGTCTACCAAGTATGGTCACATGTATTTGCCTACATATTAAATAATAATAAGTACAGATAATGTTATGTGACGTTCACTTCTGATTATATATATTTTAATATTTTTAATTTTAAAGAATCAATTTGAAAATCAAAACACTTATTCAGATCGAAGGTTCAAATTTTTGCTAAATAAATTTGAAATTAATTAAAATTTGTAAATGTAAATGGTAAAGTTGAAAATTAAAACATTTACTAAAATTGGAATTTGAAATTCTTGCTAAACACAGTTAAATTCTAACTCCGCGCGTGGTGATTGGTCGGTTTAGTTCGTTTGTTTGGTCGCCCTGTTCTGACAGGTTAGAAGTTATAATTTGTTATTTTAAATGTTTGACTAGCAATACGCGCTGTTTCTTCTCAATCGACTGAATTACGATTGATTGCAGAGCGATTTAAACTAATAATTTACTTAACACTATCAACATTTGTCAATAGTATGACATAACCTATAAACTCAGTTTCTCAACTTTTGTGTCAATCTAACAATTAATCAATCAATCATAGTTTACGATAATGAAATATTAGTGTACACTTATTTACCTTTATTGTTGCAGTTGTTGTAAATGACGAATCTAAGCACTCCACATTTTCACTACAGACACAGCTGATGATACTTTCAACGATTTTCAACTTTAGCGATTCAACGCGTCTAATTCTCTAGTGCCGCGCGCAGCGGACCGATCATGTTTGAGTGGGAGAGAGACGCAAGGCATTCGCCGGTCCGGCGGGCCTCTCTCTCGTTCGGCGACCCACTGTAACAGACGTGAGCGGGCGTTACACTTTTTCTTAAATGACTCCGAGCCACAACCTAATTTAAGACGTTGTCACGTCAAAATTGATGGCAAGACACTATGGGGCAGAGCTAGAAGTTCAGATATACTACGTATACGCAGGGTGGAGAACATCAAGGACTGACTAAGAAATAGAAGAGTAGAAATAATCATATAAGCCGAATGACAACAAATAGAGTATGAAGACCACGAAAACGATGGAACGACAACTTACTAGAGGTGTATTGAAAAACAGATATTCATGTCTACATAAAAAAGAAGAAGCTTTTTTCGCATTGAAATTATCATAGGAGATAAGCAAAAGCCAAAATTTGTGCTTATTTTAAGTATAAAATTACGATTTTATTACAGCACGTTTAGGAGTTACTTTAAAAATAATCTAACATTCGTTTCTGTTTATGTTACAAGAACTAACATAAAAAAAAATAATCAAAGTGCATTTAAAATGTTAAATATATAAAAGTGATGACCGATCTGACATTTCTATAACGATGGAAAAATGCAGCAAACTGAGAAAGTGCCATTACTATATATGTGTAAATGCAAATCAAAACGACTCAAAACCTACTAAACTTTAAGAGTTTATTAGCCTCCCGATTTTTCGTTTATTTGGACTATCTAACACGTAAATGCCCGCCTCTTCTTGTATCGTCATTGTTGTACACAAAGCGGCACTAGGCGCTCCAAAGCGCTTGTTACTCGCCGTCAAATAGAAAACGGCTTTACGTGAGTTTGTATTGTCGTTTGTGATCCCTGAATATGATTACGGCTTAATTGTCTGCACTGTGTCTCACGTACTACAAGTACTATTCATAGATAAAAACAAAAAGTATGGCTTTCGGCTTAAGTACGACTCGCGACCCGGTGGATAATAAAAAGAAACCACGGAGTTTGCAGGAAAAATTGAATGAAGATAATATACCGTTGATGCGAAAATTCTAAGAAAGCTTACAAAATAACAGTGTTAAAGGTAATATTGAAAATAATCCGTCTTTATACATACGAAGATATTATTATAATCATTAAATAATGTAAACGGGAAATATATTATACATCACTTTAAATTTGGCCTTGTAATGGGTAATAATGACTTCAGGTGATAGTTAAAAAGTAACAGAGAGATAGATGACAGATGGATCTAAGAGTAATAGTCTTGACCTAATTAAACTATTAATATTAATCTGCTTACCAAGATAATAAATGCGCATGCCCCGACGGAAGAAAAAGAAGAGGAAATTAAAGAAGAGTTTTATGACGAATTAGAGTCCGCATATTAGTTATGCCCAAAAAATTATATAAAAATAATCTATGGAGACCTAAACGCCAAAGTTGGAAAAGAACAGCAATTCCAACCCACAATAGGTAGGCACAGTCTTCATGAGCAATCAAATGACAATGGCAATAGGTTAATAAACCTAGCAAGATCACTTAACATGGTGATTGCCAGCACGTACTTCGCTCGCAAAGATATACACAAAGGTACCTGGAAATCCCCGGATGGACTTACAGTAAATATGATAGATCATGTTATTGTAGACTCGAGACACCAATCGAATATAATAAACGTCCACAACAGAAGAGGGGCAAATGCGGATTTTGATCACTACCTGGTCGAAAGTAGGGTAAGGGCTAGAATTTCAAACATCAAAAAGGAAAGAGGCTCTAAACATGAACGATACAAGGTAGAAAGACTCAAAGAAACAAACAAAAATAAAGAGTATAAAGAAAAGATAAACAACAAACTAGAAAACAGAATAACACATGAAAACCTAAATAAAGAGTGGGAAGAATGCAGAGACATCATAAAAGAGGCAGCTAAAGAAGTACTAGGCATAAAAGGTAGAGAAAGAAAAACAAGAACGAATGACTGGTTTGACGAAGAATGTCAGATCATCACAGACAAAAAAAAACAGAGCATATTTACTGATGCAACAGGGGCACAGAACCCGACAAGCAGAGGAAGAATATAAACGACTACGCAAACAAGAAAAGAAAACTCACCGAAGAAAAAAGAGAGAATATATGAACAAAGAACTTCAAGAACTACAAGAACTAAGTAAATCAACAGAGACAAGAAAATTTTATCAGAGACTAAACAAAAGCAGAAAAGACTTCAAACAGAGAACAACGATGTGTAGAGATAAGGAAGGTAATATATTGATAGAACAGCAAGAGATACTAAGTAGATGGACAGAACATTTTACGGAAAAGTTTGAAGGAAATCGGATAGAGACGACCCCTGACATACCATTAGACCAAGCAGACAACAGAGAAAAGACTCCACCAACAATAGCCGAGATTAGAGCAGCAGTAGAAAAATTAAAGAACAATAAAGCACCGGGATCGGACCAAATAGCATCGGAGTTACTAAAGGAAGGAGGAGACGCACTACAAAAAACAATACATGAATTGATAACAAAGATATGGTCGAATAAACAGCTACCAACGGAGTGGAATAACGGTATTATTGTACCATTACATAAAAAAGGAAATCAGTTAGAATGTGGAAACTACCGTGAAATCACGCTGCTGAATGCAGCATACAAAATAATGTCCAATGTCATTTATGAAAGACCACACGCTGAAAAAATAGTTGGCAAATACCAAAGTGGCTTCTGTAGACAGAAGTCAACAATAGACCAGATATTTGTTCTGCGACAGATCCTCGAAAAAACAAGTGAATATATAAGACCGGTACTCACATATGGCTCAGAAACCTGGACACTCACTAAAAGAGAGGAAACGGTGTTAGCCACCTTCGAAAGAAAAATCTTGCGACACATATATAAGGGCACAAAAGAAAACGGAATATGGCGAAGACGATAAAACTCTGAACTATACAAAATATACCAGGATCCGGATATTATAACATTCATTAAAATAGGACGGCTGCGTTGGATAGGACATGTAGAAAGAATGGAAGAAGGCGAATTACCAAACAAAATATTCAAACAGATGCCAGTAGGAAAAAGAACAAGAGGAAGACCGAAACTGAGATACTTAGAACAAATAGAAAATGATATATATGAACCTTAAAAATAAAAAACTGGAGAAAAAAAGCACGAAACACATCAGAATGGAGAAGAATCCTGGAACAGGCCAAGACCCAAAAAGGGTTGTCGAGCCAGTGATGATGATGACCAAGATAATAAAACAATATTATATCTTTAATAAAACAAGATCATAAAAAACAATAAAGCTCAAAAAAACTGCATTTATTCGTCAAAAGATGTCAGGCTTACGGAAACACGTGGAAATACGCTAAAAAGGATCGACGATGTGTAAAATGTATTGGTAATAACCTTACTAAAGATTGCCAAAAACCACCGGAAGATACACTAAAACATGTTCATTGTGAAGAAAACCATCCTGCAAACTATCGCGGATGTTATGTAGCTAAAAAATTACAAATAGTAAGAAATCAGAGAACAAACAAAGACAATGTTATAAAAGCGCCCGATAGGGTTATTGAAAGCAAAAACTAAAAACGGTAGAGGTCAGTGAAAATAGAAGTTACAGCGATATAACAAAGAATGCAAGGAGACATGCATCATCGCAACAAGAAAAAGAAAATGATATTACATTAAAAATGATATTGGAAAAGCTCATCAAGATTAATGACAAAATAACTTAAATCGATATTAGAGTTACTCGACAAGAGCATAGCGCTAAAGGAGCTATTCCGAAAATCAGAAATGGCTAAGGACCTCCGAATAATGGCTTGGAACGCAAATAAACTGTTACAACATCAGATCGAGTTGTAAGCAGTAAAACATTGAGAAAATTGATCTGTGTCTCGTTTCTGAAACACATTTTACTAAACAATCATATATAAAATTTAGGGAGTATAGAGTATATTCTAGAGTGGGTGATCGTCAAACCCACAAATTCCCGATACAACGTGGAGTACGCCAGGGGGACACCATATCGCCGAAACTGTTCACTACGCTTTTGGAATATATATGTAAAAGGGCAAAACTGACCGACAAGGGCATAAACATAAACCGAGAAAAGCTTAGCCATCTAAAGTTTGCAGATGATATTGTACTAATAGCTGATAGGATGGATGAGGCCAAAGAACTTTTAAATCAGCTCTACCTTTCCTCGCTAGAAGGGGGATTGAAAATAAATATATTTAAAACCCAGATGATGACAAATCTTGTAGTCAGCGAAGATATATGCGTAGGAACAAGATCCATTGACCAGGTAATGGCCTATAAATACCTAGGTCATGAGATTCGCATAGGAAAAGATAACCAAACCGTTGAGCTTCTCCGTCGTATAAGACTGACTTGGGCAGCCTTCGGCAAGCTGAACCATATTTTCAAATCGTCTGATATACCAATATGCCTTAAAAGAAAAACGTTTAATCAGTGTGTTTTGCCAGTGTTAACTTACGGTGCGGAAACGTTGACCATGACAAGGAGAACAGTTCAAAAGATCCGTGTGTGTCAAAGGGCGATGGAGCGTGCTATGTTGGGCGTTTCACTACGAGACAAGATCCCAAATCGCCAGCTACGACAAAGAACAGGAGTGGCTGATGCAGTAGAGAGAGTAGCAACACTGAAATGGAACTGGCAGGTCACGTGGCTCGAATGACAGATAATAGATGGACAAAGCGTATACTGGAATGGAGACCAAGAGATGATGCCTACCGAAGCAGAGGTCGTCCACCAACACGTTGGACTGACGATCTAAAACGTTGTCATAGGAATTGGATGCAAGAGGCACAAGATCGAAATAGATGGAAAATTATGTGGGAGATCTATGTCCAGCAGTGGATAAGGGAAGATTGAATGATGAGAGTATATTTTACTGTACATCCAGATATTGCAGCTAAAGGTGCGTTCATAACGGAGACCATCGCATCGTATCCTTGCCTAGATCATAGCACTGACAGTGAACGCTCGCATTTAAAGTAATGCATTTATTTTACCTGGCGATCGATATGATCCTATGGTCGGAGCGAGGGTCGGTGGTCGGCGCCTCGTAGTGTCGATCATAGAGTACTAGGGTCGAGGGTCGAAAAAATACTAAGCTCGAATACTGTAGCATTTGCAAATTATTTGAAAGAAGTATTTAGAGTGATATGACAGTTCAAATTTTTATGTCTGAAGGGGCCCCACTATCCCCTACCGTGGTATATGCCCAATTATGTTATACATCGAGACTTTCAAATCCAAAACATTAAAGACACCGTTGTTTCACTTAGTGGCACTTACAAAAATAGACTACTGAACCATCCAAATACGCTTGCCCACGACCTACTGAAGCGACCGAGGAGAGGAAGACTAAAACGCCGTGATCCCTTAGACCTTTTTATACTTGTAAATACATGTGCTCTATCATTTTATATCTAACTGTGTGTGTGTGTGTGTGTGTGTGTGTGTATTTTAACTATTGCTATTTTTAATGTTAGTATATTTCTTTGTAAAATGTTATTTATATTTGAAATATTTATATGTAATAGAAATTTATCTCAATGAATTTTTGTCACTTGACTGATCTCTCCTGTGTTATTTACGTAATAAGCTTATTGATTATTATTATTTTTTATTTGTAGAAACAGATTACAATAAATAAAAGATGAAAAGAAAATTAGTTCTATTCTTTATCTACTATTTTTTCAAATGGTACTATTCACTTTATTTTTCTTTCTAACTTCAGTATTCCCCTTTTAGAGATCTATAGATCCATTTCCCAAAGCTCGTCGTTTGTAAGCAGGTTTGAAGATGTATTTAGACTTGAAATTCTTCGTCTAACTTATATATTCCCAGACAAAACTTCCCCTTGCTAATTTTTTCATTACCCAAAATATTACCTAACTTCTGGGTATTCTTTTATCTTAATTAGGGTAATTTTACGTTACAATGAAAAGAACAAACTCATAATAAAAAACAACACAAAGCAATATTTATGACGTGTTGCGAAGTGTACCACAATCCACTACGTACTCTTATGTGACGCGAAGTTAAATACTTTTATTTTTTACATTAAAAATAATGTAAAATAAAAAAAAGTTTTTATAATAAATTTTCGATACTTTAGGGTAATTATTCTCGAATTACTTTGAAAATCCTTTACGCAAGCTGAGACCGTGTCGGTTCTACGTTCTACGTAGAAAACCAACGAATGGGAAATGCAAAATTCATATATTAAGAAACAAGCAAAATGAAATAATATCACCTAGAGACGAGTTAATACAGGTCGTCGAAGAGTTCTACGAGGAATTATATGGAAGTAAACGAGAAGATCAAACAGGAATACAAACAGCCATTTCAAAGAAGATCATGAATTAAGGTTCCGAACTAATGCCAGAAATAAATGTAGATGAGATTCGACAAGCATTAAGAAAAATGAAAAATAACAAAGCCCCAGAAGAGGATGGAATTGTAATAGAAGCTATCGTAAATGGAGGAGATATGCTATTAAACAATTAAGGAAACTGTTTAATCTATGTTTACAGCAAAGAGAGGTGTCCAAAGAATGGAACAATGCTATAACCATCATTTTACATCAAAAAGAGATAGAATGGACCTAGAGAATTATAGACCTATTAGCCTGTTTAACCACATATACAAGCTCTTCCCTAGGTTCTTCTTCTCATTGCGCCGTCTCCTTTCGAAGGTTGGCAATCCAAATGGCAATTGTAGTTTTGGAAACTCCTGCGCGAAAGATCTCTGTGGATGAGCGGTCGAACCATCTCCTCAGGTCTTTCAGCGACGAGTTATGGCGTCTTCCTACTGATCTTTTGCCCTGTATTTTTCCTTCCAGCATAACTTGAAGTAATTCATATCTTTCGCCTCTCAACACATGACCCAAGTATTGCATTTTCCTCTCTTTGATTATTCTTAGTAATTCTTTTTGTTTACACATGCGACGAAGTACCTCAATATTAGTAACTCTTTGTACCCATGGAATCCTAGGTTAGTGACATCAAAATTGGAGAGAAAATTAGATTTCTACCAACCGAGAGAGCAGGCAGGATTCCGATCAAATTGTGGTACCAATGATCACCTCCACACAGTAAAGACGCTCATTGAAAAATCTATATAATACAACAAACCTCTTGTCCTCACTTTCATAGACTTTCATAAAGCGTTCGACACAATCGAAATAGACAGCCTTATAGAAGCAATGAATGACAGCAGGATTGACATAGGTATAGTAAACGTATTTACAATATTTACAAAAATGCCACTATGACTGTTAAGATACACGATAAAACCCGACCAATAAAAATAAAACGTGAGATAAAGCAAGGAGATACATTGTCAGTAGTAATATTCCTAGGACATTGATAACAGACGAGATAATTTCATGACAATCGAAAGCTCGTTCCTTGGTAACAGCACGAAGCCGAAGGCTGAGTGCTGTAACCAAGCAACGAGCTTGAGAAATTTGTCATGAAATTATGAGGCATTCATCAATGTCCGAGGAATATTCGGCGGATAATTTTTCGAAAAAAAAATCATAACTCAACATAACGAAACATTTATTTATTAAAAGTACAGTTAGTGAAAGTACAATTATTAAAATTTAAGTTAACATTAGATTTGTTGCTGTTCTCTACTATAGAAGATCTATTACCACGCATAATATTTATAATCTTAAATATAGTACTTTTCTTGCAATAGTTTGCACGAAACGTTCCATATTGTCTTCACCGTTGCCTCTTTGAATTCGTCCTCGTTTTTCTTTCTCATATTGACGGCCCAATCTTTTAGTATCAACGCCAATTCTTCTAAGCTTCTATGTTCATTCAACTCATATTCTCGTCCGCAGCAAAATTCCATGAATATTCCCCAAATATATTTGTGACTGTAGGTTGTATTTCTGGGAATTTTTTCTTTGATTAGCGCATTTATACTTTGAACATTCTCATTGCCGAAACGTGACATTTTGAAATTTATTTGGATGAAGTTGTCAAACTCGATCGTGTTGTCATAGGGATTGAAAATTGCACTGAATGCAATTATCAGTCTAATGTTGACATGATTGGGTGAAATTGTTCCACATGACACAAAATGACGAAATTTGAATGGTTGTTAGAACAGTCGAAAAATTATCACCGAAATTATTCATGGCATTAGGGTATGCCTTTAAAATGGTCAATTGGGACCACAGAGGAATAACAATAGACGGCAAAAAACTTAACCATCTCCGTTTCGCAGATGACATTGTTCTTATCACAAATGGTTTAGGAGAAGCCACAGATATGTTAAATGAACTGGACTTTGCATGTTCGATGGTGGGCCTTAGGATGAACTTGTCCAAAACTAAGTTTGTGACAAATATGATCCCCAATAAGCATTTAACTATTCAAAACAAAGTGGTAGAACTGGTGGAGAAATATACGTATTTGGGTCACGAAATAAGAATCATCAGGGATATCCAAACATGCGAAATCCAATGACGAATTACTTTAGCGTGGGGATTGAAGGCCAAGAGCAGAAAAACGTAGTAGACGAAGGCCACCTACACGTTGGGCTGACAACATCAGGCGTATCACGAAAAATTGGCAACAATGAGCACAAAATCGCAAAGAATGGAGGATTTAAGGGAGGCATATGTCCAGCAGTGGACGTGATAAATAAAGGCTGGATGATGATGATGATAAATTTGAAAATGAAATGTAACAGTTATTTACACCGCACATTTTAAGACAACACACAAATTTCTATTAGACCGTATTTGTGAGACTTTTCAAATGCCGCGTACATGTAAAAAGATATCTGTTAAAATATTTAATATTTTGACTCCTTTTCACTGCTAAGTCCTTAATAAACTACATGAAATATAAGCTCCATATTAAATTATAAAAGGTCGAATAAAATTTGATAATTAAAACATTAATTATGTTTTATACGGTCGTAAAAATTTCATTGTGACGCATAATTATTAATATACTTCATGCTTCTCAATATTATTAAATACTGCGATTGAGTTTTTATATGAATATAAAAAATATTTATGAACAGAACGTTAATATATTTCGGTATAGGTTACTAAATAACCAGTCGTTTTGATACTTAGTATCCAGTTACATATAAATACCAAAATGGGGATGTAGTCCGCTAGTATTTAACAGACTTTTAATCAAATAACGGTTTATATGCAAAATCATTAAAAACACACATCTGTGCAATTTGTTACTTATTCGTGAACATTTTAACAGAACACTATATTGACTTTTAAATATTAGTAAAGAGTCTTAGAAAAAAGAGGCAGTGCCGATATCCTGATTGCAATGAGAAATGCACACTGGTTTCTAATAACTTAATTAGAACTGCGGCCATGGACAGAAAACAGTGGGAAAAGTCTATTTTTCTTCAAACGTCAAATAATGATGACATTACTTATCTAACTTGATCCTGTCAAAGTTTGATGTCTCCGCCGGCAGCAGTTTTTTTTTCCCATTTCTTTACGGCGGAGGGAAAAATGTTGTCATGGCAACAATATGAAACATGTCACAAAGCAACAATACAAATGTCATTAACAACAATTAAACATCATTTTTATTTATAGTAATATTAAAAGTACAATTAGTTAATAAGGCATTTTCAAAATTGAAACCGTGCAAAAATGTTCCCGACTCTTGATACGCATTGGTAATTGTTGATGATACTGATGGTCAAGAACAACTTTCAGCAATCATTCCCGATGTTGGCGAATCATGAGGGTTTAAAATTTTTTGAGCATTATCGTTCTTATTTTTTATGGAATCCTCTATATATCCTTCGGCAACCGTGCTTGATTTCCAGCCCCCATGTCGTTTGAGGCATTCTAGATTTCCGCCTCCATCAATTAAAAGTGTTGCTGAAGTTCGTCGTAAAGAGTGACCCGTGTATGCGCTTGCATCGTTTAAATTTAAATAACTAGCTACTTTTTGGGCTACTGCGCTGATCGAATGTATTCTCATGACGCTTCGGTAACACTTTCCATTTTGGTACTTGATAAAAAATCGGTTTTCTGTGAAATTTTCAGACCGCAGTGATGCATACTTTTTATACAGTTTAATGTAGTTTTGACCAATTATCGTAAAAGATCTAATTTGTCGTGTTTTACTGTCTGGGATTTTGATAATTATTACATTTTCTTTATCCTCAATATCCACAGTCTTCATTTTTACCATTTCGTCGCATCGACAGGCGCCGGTAACCCCAATTAACAAAACAATCTGAAATATTTTTATAATTTAGTAGAGTATACTACATGCTTTGCAATATAATTTTTTTTACCTTTAATCCTAAATATAACTTATCCGGCGCTTCAAACAAAAATTTATCAAACTCGTCTTTAGTGAAAACTTTAGACTTCTTTGCAGTATATCCTTCGCTTGTTTTTTTCAGAAAGGCACGTAACTTTAAAAATTTGCTTATATCCACATTTTTTCTAATAACTAACTCGGATTTTATCATAGAGTATCGTGACCACATTGTAGAAGATTTCCATTTATTTTCATTTTCCATTATATTAAAATATGCCAGTAAAACGTCTTCGGTAACTTGCCGTACTCCTCTTGTATCGCACCACTCTTGGAAGTGCTTGTAAGCTAACCGATACTTTATTCCTGACTTGGAGGGCCCCAAACGTGCTACTGCATCATTAGCCGCGGACTCAATTTCGTTTAGGTTTTCCATTTTCGCACTAAATTTGCGCTTGCGGTTGCAACAACAATAAGCTGTCTTTAATAATTGCAAATAACTGTAACCAGGGAGACGCAAATCCCACCGACAACTTAATTATTTTAATTTCTAACATCTAGACGACTTTGATAGGTGTCACAGTTAATTTCGAGTAAAAATAGCGTATGAATTGTACTATTTATGGTTGAAAATTGCTACGTTTGAAGAAAAAATAGTATACTTTATTCGGCAAAGAAGCGACTTTTCTTGACTTGCCCTCTATTACGCGCCTCACTTCGTTCGGCGCGTAATATCGGGCGCGTCAAGAAAAGTCATGCTTCTCCGCCTCATAAAGTAATATACTAGTGTTTAACCAGGTTACAAGACACTTCACTTTTGTTATTGTCGGAATAATTTTATAATTAAAGTTTTACAAGTATCTGTATTATGTTTGTAACGTAAAATATTTGTAGAAATTAAAAAGTTTTCTGTTTTGATAATACAAATTGATAAAACATGATTAATACAATTAGAATACCTGAAAATTTTAAAATCTTTTTGATTGACAAAAATTTTTTTGGTTGAGGTTCTCTTAATAAACCGTCACCCGACATTACGGCGACACCACCAGATGATGATACCTTTGAATTTAACCGTTAATGTAATAAATAAAAAGAACTTTCTTTTCCTTGGTTACTTCCTCTGTGTCAGTAATTCAAAATTATTACCATTCAGAATTCAAGAACCAGTATAGGATTTACTAAAACCAATAGAAGGATTCTTAAAAAACTGAAAAACAAAGTTACAGACTAACTAGGAGGGGAAAAGTTTATTTCCCGATTCCCAGTGTGGTCATGTACATAAATTTAATACTGGACTACCTCGACAAAACAATATTAGAAATTAATACTGACCAAAACAATGACGAGAAATTTAATTTAAAAAACTCTTCTATAGCAGTAAGAAATAAGATTATTGAGTGTACTGTATTTCCCTACTGGCGAGGACGATCTAAAAAATTTGGCCCTGTACAACAAAAGGGTGTGTCTTGACGGAGGACTGGATCGATATCTAGCAGAAGAATGAGAAGACAGAAACGGTAACCAAGATCTTATCTTGGTGACCAGTAACCGTAATAAATTTCCTACCATGGCTCGTGTGGCCAGAGAGATCCTATCAATTCTAGCTACGTCCGTCTCAGCAGAAACGCTCTTCTCCAGAGTTGGTTTGACCATGAGAAACGAAGAAGCCGGCTCAGTGGGGATTCAGTAGCGGCCATCCTTTGTGTCCAGTTATGGACAAAAAAAATATATTTTTTAATTTAATCATAGAATACTTCTACTGTGACACTATTATTTATACAGCGTGTCTGTCCAATTAGGTCAGCACCAAATGGGACTTTTTTATTTTTAGTTTTTTTATGGAAAATTATGACAATAAATTATATCATCAGACATAATTTATTGTCAAAATCAAACAAAAAAGGTAAAAAATATCTATAACTATTCTAGTTCCTAACAACTATGAGAGCAAACACACTAAAGTGCTACACATATTCTCATTCAAAATAAACTGAACGCTCGACTTGAAAAGTCGACATCAAATAAGGTTCGTTAGCTCCTAGGTACAACGACCAATGGCAAATTTCCATAAAAATGGCTCTAGCCTAACCAAAAATGTGCAACAGGTCAGCGTTAAAATTTCTGTAAGCGAAAATGAGGGGTGCTTCCAGCTTAACAAAGGCGAGTGGGCAACAAGCTAGCGTAAGCAAGCATCGCTATGGTTATCCACTCGGCAGATAACCAAATTAGCATTATGCAATACTAAATTAGATATACATGAACATAATTTAATTTATGTCATACTAGTTTATTATTGTGTTTTTATCGCTTAGTTATCACTACGTAATTGTGTACTTTACATACTTTACAGAAATATCTTTATTTAACAACATTTGAAATTGCCAATGTTAATATTCTTATTTACGATTAAAGTCTTCTTTACCATATTTGGACCACAGGGAACTCGGAGAAAATATTTCGGCCAGATCGGCAAAGTATACAAGTAGCACAGTTTCACTAATGTGTTCTACATGGTTTTCTGTCATCCAGTGCTGTAATTTTTTATATTCCTTGTCGTAGGCATCTCTCGACTAATGTGATAGTAACTTTTGCGTTGCTTTTTCCGTATTTTATAAAATTTGGTTAGGGATCTCAAAATTTGATGCAGCCAAAGTCTTCTTTGATGCAGTCAAAGAAGATCTAGAGAAAATGGGAATTACTGGCACAGGACCGACAAACATGGAAGGCAATAGTAAACGCGGCAAAGACTCACGAAGAGTTGTAGCGCCATTGATGATGATGATGATCTCAAAAATATCTTACATTTTCACGGTTTTAGTTTGACACGTTTGACAGCATTTCCGTAGAGTAGCAACATAACACGGACGACAGAATGTCTACTAGTAAATATATTGTCAAAATAAAATCGAATTTTCGGATTTTTTAGAACATATTTATTTGTAGATGAAAAATTCTTTGACATCATTGTCTTTTTCGTCTGAAGGCGCGTGAATATTTATAAGGGTGATTTTTTGGTATTTTCCCTTAAACCTGATACTACATATGCGATCTGATACTGGTTTAAACTCTACTATTGTTTCTTTTAGCTCTTTTCTTATCATAAAACCTGTGCCTAACGTTCGATTCTTTCCGCCGCTGTTAAAAAACACTGTATCTTCTATTTCTAATATATCAATTAGCCAACTGTTTCGTCTCCTGCAAAAGGAGCTAAATGTTTAAGTTTGCCTTCTCCATATGTGCATCTTACATTCCATTATCCTAAAAGTAAGTGTTCTTTTCGACATGTTTTCTTGTGTTTTGTTCCGGTTTTCATTTTTTTCCCTCTTTTTTCCTTTTTTTGTATTATCGCTAATTTTCTGTTCTTGCTTCGTCAACGTTATTCCAGTAGTACAGTTAGTTGCTAGTTTTTTGATGTTGTTTTGACTATTGCGACTTCTTTGTCATTCCACGTCCATTCGCTGTTATTTACCCATATTTTTTTACTCCAATCTTGATTTCATTTCCTTTATTTCTTTCTTCTTGAGCAATGTTTCTAATTGTTTTCTGTATTTTTCGTTCTTTTATGGTTGCATCTTCGTTGATAAATACTTTGTACTCTTTAATTACTTTTAACTTGTGCTTTTTTTCCATTATTTGTCTTTTTTCTTCTTGATTTTCTAATTCAATTAGGCATGGATTTTCGCCTTGTGAGCATTCCTTATTTTAACCTCTACTCCTATATGTTGTTTGATGAAATTGTTGATTGTTCTTTTTAACCATGCTTGCTCATATGTGTCTATCCTTAGGCCGTTCATAACTATGCTATTTATTAGTAGGTGTTTTTCCATAACTTCCATGTTTTTTGTTATTTCTCTGAGTTCCTCCTTGATCTCTATATTTTCTTGTTTTAGTTCTGCATTTTCTTTTCTCAGCTCTCTGTTTTCCATAATGAGCTTTTCTATTGTTTCCTTGCTTACTTTTTGATTTCTTTTTATTTCCTTAATGTCATCGGTGATGTGGCTCATCATTATTAGTAATTGATCAATTTTTGTTTCTTCATTTTTTTTCTCTGGAGTTTTTGTTGGTGTTCTCGAGAACTTCTTGCTCTTTTTGCAAATGTTATCTTCTTCCTCGCTGTCATTATATCTGTCTTTCCTTTTTGACTCTCCTTCTAAAAGTGTATTACCACTGTCTAAATTTTTCAGATATTTTTCTATTTTCCGGCGCCAAACACTGTCTTCCACCGCAAAAGTTCAGAGAAGACAGCGTTTACCGTATTTATTTTATGTTTATTAACCGTTGTTATTTTTCTGTGTCTACCCCGAAAGTCTACACACAACGGCAACGTCGCAATTTCAAAGGTCAGAGTTTCGTTTCTATTGTTTGATGTTAAATAGGCTTATCAATTATAGCCATCCTACTTTTTATAGGGCCTTGGTGTTTTCCGATGTTATTTCACCGATTTTAAAGTTTTTTTCTTAGCACTGTTCTTCACTTAATGTCTTATATTGTTCACTGGATATTTTCAATAATTTATTTCCCGTTACAACTCTCAGAAATTGAGTTTATTGCAGACGACAAATAAAATATTTTGGCCAACGTGTTGCCATCCTCGAATGCCACAAATACCTACCCAAAAATATCTACCAGCTCTAGACCCTCACATTTCAGTATAGAGCACAGAGAGCGATATCGACAGCGGTAGTGAGGATTTGGGCGGTATATTCTACATGTCGAACTTAACTTTCGTTATAATTAATCGTATTAACGTGTTAACTTTTTTTATTCGTCGACTATTTCAAACCTAGTTTAGCTACAATTTATTAAATATGTATGCTCAGTTTTCTGTACATTAAACAGTGCTATATATAGCTGTACGTTATACTGCTGAACTACTTTTCGACTTTGGAGATCTTTAACAGTTTATTTTTGAATCGCACTCTTGCTTGTTGTTAGAGATATAAGTTTGAAATGGGTAGATAGTGGATAATGGGTGGATAGAATAGAAATATTATTTATTGTCACTAAAAATTATACAATTTTATGGACAAAACTTACAAAAAGTAAAAAAAAAATAACAATAAAAATTAAAATTTATTAAAATTACATAAACCGTCAATATCACAGAATAAAACGTAATAAAATATACAATACATTGCAAAATTTTACTAAATTGCAAATTGCATAATAAAACCTTACGAACTCGTTTACGAATAACTTTAAGCTTCTGCATGTTATACCCAAATGTGTATATATACAAATACTTTGTTGCTTGTACCTAAGCTTACTGTAATTTCTTAGTTAGTTGTTAAGAAACTCTTCCACTGAATAATATGGTCTTTCTGATAAATAGGGTTTTATCAATTTACGGAACTTAAGGAAAGAAGTTGTAGATTTAAGTTGCAACGGGAGATGGTTGTACAATTTTTTTGCCGAATATAATATAGATTTCTTTACTAATTCAGTAGACGGGATCGCTAAATACACATTGAAGCTTACATTTATGATGGAGTAGTCATGATTAGGTCTTGAAAATCCTGTGATTTTTAAAGTAGCTTCTTCAATGTGTTATTCTAATGAGGCCAAAAAGATACCGTATTGCTCGTTTTTGTAATTTAAAAATGACATCAGATTCGGCAGCTGTACTAGAACCCCAGATGAGATGAGACTCGAACAAAGAAAAGTATATTATTTTGGAAGATGCTAAATTGATTTCCTTCGAAACAGATCTTATTGCATAGCAGGCTGAGGCTAGTTTCTTACTTAAACAATCGATATAAAGGAACCATTTAAGGTTGCTGTCTATGAAAATACCAAAGAATTTTACAGAATAAACAATACTGATCTGGCTGTTGTTAAGAAGCAAGGGTTGAAGAGCTCATTTATAGGATAATGCTACTGTCTTATCCACGTTAAAAGAGAGTAAATTTAGAGTCGCAATATTAGAGTTCCTCCAGGTAAAACTGGTATCACCAGCAAAAATAAAAATTTTTCCATCGATTTTTAAGTTAGTGATGTCATTTATAAAGATAAGAAAAAGTAGAGGACCCAGTACTGAACCTTGTGATACTCCACATACAATGCTTTTGTGACTAGAGTCAGTATCATTTGCTCTAACTAGTTGTTTCCTATTCCGCAAGAAAGATTGAAACCAACTTAAAGAACTACCTCGAATTCCGTAGAAATTTAGTTTTTTTATCAAAATGTCGTGATCACACAATCAACAGTTTTCGCACAGTCACAAAAAACAGTGACAGTATAAAGATTATTATTTAGTGCTTGATAGATTTCATCTAGTACAAAAAACATTGCATCGCTGGTACATTTATTAGATAAAAAGCCAAACTGTCTTTGTGATAAAATGTTGTTTTCAACGAGAAAGAAAAATACCTTTTTCAAAGGAATCGTTAATTAGTGAGACCAGCAGACCCTTACTACCGATTCCTGATCTTATTAGCATATCGTTTAGTTTCCCATATGGTACTTTGTCAAATGCCTCTCCAAAATCGATAAAACTTGTACAATCATCGCAGTTGACATCCCTGGTAAAAATCTTTGGTCCATATAAACACTATTTAGCCATATTGAGAAGTACGAAAATAAAATATCTCACTTTTTTCTCGTATTAGATATTCGATTTTTATATATATATATATATATATATATATATATATATATATATATATATATATATATATATATACTGGATCCGTAGGTTATTTTAGTAATTTTAATTTTTTTAACTCCTGAAATTAAATATTTCTAGGATCAAATATCTCACTGAAATACGATGAATAGTTTCTGTTCTAAAAAGTTTTTGCCAAAGCGTATCATGCAATATCATTAATTAGATTACCTTTTATTTGTAACATTGAAATTATACGCGAGATTATAACAAATTGCACCGGCATGGCAGCGCCGACTGAATCGAAAATAATTGACACAAATACAAATAAGGCACCACATAAATCATTGGAACCGAACTTATTAATAGGCAACTTGTCAATCAATCTCGAAGAGGAATTTAGACAGGTAGTCCTACATGTTGAAAGAAATATTACATAAATGTAAACGTAATTGCCCCTATCTCTTGAGGTAAAACTACTTTTAATTCACCTATTTTTTTTTTGTTTGCCGGTATTTGCTAACAAGAATTTCGTATGACTAATTTCTATATGGAATCTAAGCTTATACGTGGTTATTGAAGAATCTTTACAAAGTGAAGACGTAAATTCTTACATAACAGACATAATTTTAATACTTTTTAATATATAATTGGTGAAGAAAAGCCCAATTTTTAATGTTTAACTATTACCTTTCTCTTGTATTGTTCTAAGTATAAATGCGTTTTCTCTAGTGGCTCTATTTGGTCTGAATCCATTTTGATAATCACCAATTATATTTTCGGAGTATTCTGACAATCTAGTGTAGATAACGCCAGAAAGGTTTTTGTATATTACATTTAGCAATGTAATTCTGACATTCCCTCTTATCTCCTTTTTTATATATTGACTATATAAGACCAACTACCCATTTCTCCGGCATTTGCTCTTTGGTTCATACCAACTTTATCAGGTAATGAGTTCTTTCCCAGAGTTCGGGTCCTCCATATTTTAACAATTCTGCCGAAACTCTTGAACTACTTCTTCATAACTCGGATTTTGAATGTGCTGCTGCGCCGTAAAATATATTGTTTTGTTTTAATCATTTCCATTGCCTGCATTTAGGTTTTCCTCAAAGTATTCTTTCCATCTCGTTATAATTTTTTGTTTCTCTGTTAGTAGTTTTCCGTCCTTGTCTCTGCATTTTGTCAATTTTAGTCTAAATGACTGTGTGCTTTCTTTTATTCTTTTATAGAATTATCTGCTCTTATGTCTGTTGCTACGTTCTAGGATTTCTTGTACTTGTTTTTTTAAAGCCTTTCTTTTTTTTTCTTCTGCATATTCTAGTCGCTTGTATTCTCTTTTCGTTGTAAATTTTTCTGCTATTTCTTGTGTTTCTTTGAAGTTGGTTAAGCATAGCTTGCCTTTTTTCCTCTACTGCAGTTTTGCATTCATCATTACACCTTTCCGTATTTCTTTGCCTTTTGGCTTTTCCCACAGTTTCCTCTGCAGATTCCGTTATTATTGTTTTTAATTGTCTCCACTTTTCCTCTGCAGTATCTTCCTCTCTGATTCCGTTGAGTATTCTTCGGAAAGTATTTTGATATTCTTGTGTCTTTGTTGGACTTTTAAATCCTTCAACATTCTTTTTTTTTTAATTTGGCTATTTTTCCCTTTTACCACTATCGCTACTTTCTGCCGCAATTTTGCCCCCACAAGATCTGACTCAGATCGTTCTGACATTAGTTACGTCTGTTGCCCATCTTTTTGAGATGAGGATATGGTCAATTTGATTGGCTTCATTGGTTCCTGGTATTTTTCATGTTCCTTTATGGATATTGTAACGAAATATTTTTTGCCTACCACATAAGGTATAATTGTAAGGGGTAGAAAATTGGGAACAGAAACTATTGGGGCGAAGATAGGGCAAGCAAAATAATCGATACTTGTGCGAACGGCACTCAGGGTTTGTTTGGAGAGCTGGGGTCGTGGATGAGTAAATGGCAAGGGATCGGATTGGGGCAACTGCAAAAAATGAAACATAGGGGTACTAACGTGAATCTCTCGGGAAAAACAAAACAAAAGGAAACAGGAAATACTTTAGCAATTCATAAAGGATGCCGCTTTGAGGTGTCAAATTATAACCATTACACCAGATAGTTGCAACTATTGAAATAATTATTAAACATAAAAAATACATCTTTCAAATGAAACTAGAAAAAAGGGTTAAAGAGTTAATCAAGATAAACAAACAAAATGGTTTACAAAAAAAATTAAACATTTATTGTGTCTCACCACAAACAGTTACAAAATTGCAGATGGCACACAAAATATATATTAGTTGTTACAAAGATTTATACCAAAGTAATAAAAAGGAAAACTTACATAATATGTCCTAGCCGTTTACAAACTCTAGGAGTTGGAGAAACCAGGGAGAAACAAAACAAGGATGGAAACGACGATTCTTCCAATCCTCACTTAAAACTTTAACTGAACCATTAACTGCCACAATACATTATGTATACAATATATTTTTCATGAAAAGAGACACAAAGAGGAACATTTCAAATTTGATCTAAAATTTGGATCCACACCTAAGCCGACTGTCTCTTACAGCGACCCAAGTGAGAATGCCGTAATTCTTAAAAATCATTCGCTTCCCAACTTAGTATAAACAAAATATATAACCGGAATATTTATTTGAAACACAGAATATCCTAAAAGTGGTTTTCGAACAAAATGCCGAGAAAATACGCATCTGTGAAATGTAAACAAACTTTTAAAACGTGTTTATATCAACTTGGCGACACAAAAGGGATCGATATATATATATATTTCGGGTATTTTAACTTTTAAGATAAAATACTGAAATACACTGAAATTACTCTTCGGTATTTTAATATATATACGAGGGGATTTAAATTTATACCAAGGAGAATGCAAATGCTACAATATCTTTTCCATAAGTCCATTTTGACTGGTTTCATTATGCAAAATATGTTTCCCAAATATGTTTACGAAAGTTTCTTCTTTCCCCAGCTTAGCATTAAAGTGGCTTAATGTTTAGTCTTAGTTTAGGATGTATAAGCTTAGATTCTTTATAATAGATAATTTAGTTCCATTTATTTGTACACGTTCCTTGCTTGTTCTATTTTTCTACTTACTTTAAGTATCGACTGTGTCATCCTGTTACATTTTATTTCACAGTATACTCAATATGGTTCCTTCTAAAATGATTAAATTTTATTTTATATTGTAGGAAATACAAAGTTTTTTTTAAATAAATCTAGAATCCTTTTGTTATGATGGCATCAAGACATAAAATATGATTTGATGTTTATATAAGAAAACCGTTTCGCAGTACTTTAAAAGTCTTTTGTATACTGTAATGGTTTGTGAGAACTTTATTCTTTTTTAATTGTGAATAGCACGTAATTGGCTGTCAATACCAACGGCCGCAACATTTTTTAAATACGAGTATCCACCATTATGATGTTTTGTTGTGGCTTTATTGACATGTCGAGGCCCCGACTCAACTTAGTTCAAGCAGCACACAATAATTTTAATTAAAATGACGAAATTTCTACTATTTATTGATAGAATGTCGTTTATTCCAAATGCCAAAATAATGAATATGTAAATAGTATTGCCATAATAAGAAATCATTTTTGGAATTGTCGGAGAACGGTCGCCACTTCTGACCCACTTTCCATATTTGTATTCTTATTTGTCCATATTTGGAATATATCTTTGATTTCACCCGTATAGATATCTACGCACTTGATGAAACACTCATGCGAAGATTAAAATCTTATTAATATGAGAGACAAGAGGTGCCTTTTTGGACGAATCAAGAAGCATACAATATACGCTAGGATCTTGTACATTTGTTATAAACTAATACGGGTACACAATAAGAAAGTAAAAAATATTTTTACGACAGTTCCCTGAAATTTATTCTATATAAAAAAGTCCCTTGACGAAAAAGAAGAAATATTGAAAAAATCTATTACTATATCTATAATGTTAGAAAATGTATATAAGTACAGGAAGTTGGCATTTTAATAACAGAATTATTTGAGAAGTTAAGTAATAGTTGTCATTGAGTTAAAGTTGTATTAACCCGTAACCAGTAAGGTGCTATTTCAGTTACATTAAGCGTGATGTGGAGTCTCACAGACTCTTGTTTAAAAAATAAAAAAGATTTAGGAGTTTGAAAAAATTTCACTGAAATAAGTTACAATTGGATGAACTTTATTCGCTTATAGGTATATAAGTGTTATATAAAAAAAATTATTAAAATAACTTTGTTTTATAATAGTACCGTAATTTCTTCCTATTATAACAAGCCTCCACAATTTTATCAATTAAAATAGTGTTTTTTGCCTAATTTTTATACAAAAAATAAACAAATTTATTCAGTAAAAAAGTCTAAACAGGTGAAGTACACTAATTTTAAACAATATTTATTTTCTTAACGATTATTTTGAATCACATCTTGTGTATATTTTATTACTACATGATAAACATATAGGCTTTTTACAAGCAAAGCATAAGTAAAATGTCTTTCTACGAAGTTTAGATGGGCATAAATAATAATATTTCCGAATCTCTAATTTTTCTTCGGATGGAAATTTTACTGGTTCTTCGAGTGCAAGTATTCTTCTTATCGAGTTTCTTATAACATATCCCGTTAGAGGTAATTCGTACCTTGAGTGCGATAAAAATATGGGCCTTATTAACCTTAAAAAAAGAATGGAAACGCATGCTGTTTGGGAGGAAAATATTATAGCTTCTCGCACAAAGCCTGCCCCATTTAATGTAATTTTAGTATCTCAGTGTTTCATCAAGAGATGGACTAAATTTTTAACGATAGATATGTCAAAAAAGCTTATTTTGCTATAAAATAATTAAAGGGGTAATGTCTGTTAATACTCATGTTCGCACTGTAGTTCACCGAGATTCATATAATGGTAGCAAACTTGAGGACCCCATCCGCTCTTCCGTTCAAGCTAAAAAGTCGTGTAAATTGTCAGCTTCGGAATTTAAAGTACCTATGCATCATACTTTAACATTAGTGCTATTTACAAAGACAAGTTTAAAGACATAATGTTTTTGTCAAAGTTTTTCGAATCCGAAGAAGCAAAAGAAATATACACGAGTATACCTCATGAAATGAAGACAAAAAAAACAACAATGGAACTGTCAATTATTCAAATCTTGAGGAATTGCAGCCTGTTATAATGAAGAAACGTTCTGACATCGTTAGAAACGCACCTGGACTTTCATGATTTTCTTCCATAAAAGATTGACACTGACTGATGTTTTTCTATTTTTTACAAAAACTGTTTTATTGGTTTAGTTTTAAGTACTAGTTTTTTTTAGTAAATGTTAATGATAAATGTTTTGGAATATAATATATTAGGCACAGTTTTAACCCGGTATTTAATTGTAAAATTCATTTTTTTCAAAAAAAATTTTGTGACATACATTGTTTTCTCCCAAAACCCTTCATATATTATCTAGTGTCCTCATAAAAATTTCTGTCGAGCTTTTCGCTAGTTCCTTCATGAATTTGAATTGGGATGTATTTTTATTATTTTTAACAATTAGACATGAAAAATTCATTAACAAAACTTGTGTCTAATATTTGATAAAAAAAAACTATTGGCCAACGTGGAGTCCCGCTAGAAACCTGTCTGGCGCTCCCTTCTCTGGAAAGGTCAACACAGCTGCAAGCCGCTATAAACCAGTCTAGGTTCCACGGTATTCGAGAAGGGTCAACACAGATCGCCGAGGGGATTCCAGAATAACGGCTATTTGATATATATAGAGAAATTTTCATTGTTGAAGACAGTCTAAAATAAAATGTTGTATCGAATAAGTTGTATAATAAATTAATATAAATTATTGTGTTTTTAGTGAATTAGAATAAGTGTAGAAGACTGTAATAAGTCTT